>NW_026060917.1:0-115000 GCF_929443795.1 Astur gentilis
TGTTCCTCCTCTGGACATGCCCGGGTCCCAGATCCTGTTGTGCCTGTGAATAGGCTGCAGGGGGACGGTGAAGACCAGCAACAGCTTTCAGGGCTGCCACCTTCTGTGTGGGACAAGGAGCCGGACGTGTGCCTTTTCGGAATCAGGCTCTGCCGAGGACGAGAGCCATGAAATGTTCCTCCTCTCAGCAAGCCCGGGTCCCAGATCCTGTTGTACCTGTGAATAGGCTGTAGGGGGACGGTGAAGACCAGCAACAGCTTTCAGGGCTGCCACCTTCCGTGTGGGACAAGGAGCCGGACGTGTGCCTTTTCGGAATCAGGCTCTGCCGAGGAAGAGATCCATGAGATGTTCCTCCTCTGGGCATGCCCGGGTCCCAGATCCTGTTGTGCCTGTGAATAGGCTGCAGGGGGACGGTGAAGACCAGCAACAGCTTTCAGGGCTGCCACCTTCCGTGTGGGACAAGGAGCCGGACGTGTGCCTTTTCGGAATCAGGCTCTGCCGAGGACAAGATCCATGAGATGTTCCTCCTCTGGGCATGCCCGGGTCCCAGATCCTGTTGTGCCTGTGAATAGGCTGCAGGGGGACGGTGAAGACCAGCAACAGCTTTCAGGGCTGCCACATTCCGTGTGGGACAAGGAGCCGGACGTGTGCCTTTTCGGAATCAGGCTCTGCCGAGGAAGAGATCCATGAGATGTTCCTCCTCTGGGCATGCCCGGGTCCCAGATCCTGTTGTGCCTGTGAATAGGCTGCAGGGGGACGGTGAAGACCAGCAAAAGCTTTCAGGGCTGCCACCTTCCGTGTGGGACAAGGAGCCGGACGTGTGCCTTTTCGGAATCAGGCTCTGCCGAGGACGAGATCCATGAGATGTTCCTCCTCTGGGCATGCCCGGGTCCCAGATCCTGTTGTGCCTGTGAATAGGCTGCAGGGGGACGGTGAAGACCAGCAAAAGCTTTCAGGGCTGCCACCTTCTGTGTGGGACAAGGAACCGGACGTGTGCCTTTTCGGAAAAAGGCTCTGCCGAGGACGAGAGCCATGAAATGTTCCTCCTCTCAGCAAGCCCGGGTCCCAGATCCTGTTGTGCCTGTGAATAGGCTGCAGGGGGACGGTGAAGACCAGCAACAGCTTTCAGGGCTGCCACCATCCGTGTGGGACAAGGAGCCGGACGTGTGCCTTTTCGGAATCAGGCTCTGCCGAGGAAGAGATCCATGAGATGTTCCTCCTCTGGGCATGCCCGGGTCCCAGATCCTGTTGTGCCTGTGAATAGGCTGCAGGGGGACGGTGAAGACCAGGAACAGCTTTCAGGGCTGCCACCTTCCGTGTGGGACAAGGAGCCGGACATGTGCCTTTTCGGAATCAGGCTCTGCCGAGGAAGAGATCCATGAGATGTTCCTCCTCTGGGCATGCCCGGGTCCCAGATCCTCTTGTGCCTGTGAATAGGCTGCAGGGGGACGGTGAAGACCAGCAACAGCTTTCAGGGCTGCCACCTTCCGTGTGGGACAAGGAGCCGGACGTGTGCCTTTTCGGAATCAGGCTCTGCCGAGGACGAGAGCCATGAAATGTTCCTCCTGTCAGCAAGCCCGGGCCCCAGATCCTGTTGTACCTGTGAATAGGCTGTAGGGGGACGGTGAAGACCAGCAACAGCTTTCAGGGCTGCCACCTTCCGTGTGGGACAAGGAGCCGGACGTGTGCCTTTTCGGAATCAGGCTCTGCCGAGGACGAGATCCATGAGATGTTCCTCCTCTGGGCATGCCCCGGTCCCAGATCCTGTTGTGCCTGTGAATAGGCTGCAGGGGGACGGTGAAGACCAGCAAAAGCTTTCAGGGCTGCCACCTTCCGTGTGGGACAAGGAGCCGGACGTGTGCCTTTTCGGAATTCAGGCTCTGCCGAGGACGAGATCCATGAGATGTTCCTCCTCTGGGCATGCCCGGGTCCCAGATCCTGTTGTGCCTGTGAATAGGCTGCAGGGGGACGGTGAAGACCAGCAACAGCTTTCAGGGCTGCCACCTTCCGTGTGGGACAAGGAGCCGGACATGTGCCTTTTCGGAATCAGGCTCTGCCGATTAAGAGATCCATGAGATGTTCCTCCTCTGGGCATGCCCGGGTCCCAGATCCTGTTGTGCCTGTGAATAGGCTGCAGGGGGACGGTGAAGACCAGCAAAAGCTTTCAGGGCTGCCACCTTCTGTGTGGGACAAGGAACCGGACGTGTGCCTTTTCGGAAAAAGGCTCTGCCGAGGACGAGAGCCATGAAATGTTCCTCCTCTCAGCAAGCCCGGGTCCCAGATCCTGTTGTGCCTGTGAATAGGCTGCAGGGGGACGGTGAAGACCAGCAACAGCTTTCAGGGCTGCCACCTTCCGTGTGGGACAAGGAGCCGGACGTGTGCCTTTTCGGAATCAGGCTCTGCCGAGGAAGAGATCCATGAGATGTTCCTCCTCTGGGCATGCCCGGGTCCCAGATCCTGTTGTGCCTGTGAATAGGCTGCAGGGGGACGGTGAAGACCAGCAACAGCTTTCAGGGCTGCCACCTTCCGTGTGGGACAAGGAGCCGGACGTGTGCCTTTTCGGAATCAGGCTCTGCCGAGGACGAGATCCATGAGATGTTCCTCCTCTGGGCATGCCCGGGTCCCAGATCCTGTTGTGCCTGTTTAAAGGCTGGATGGGGACGGTGAAGACCAGCAACAGCTTTCAGGGCTGCCACCTTCCGTGTGGGACAAGGAGCCGGACGTGTGCCTTTTCGGAATCAGGCTCTGCCGAGGACGAGAGCCATGAGATGTTCCTCCTCTCAGCAAGCCCAGGTCCCAGATCCTGTTGTGCCTCTGAATAGGCTGCAGGGGGACGGTGAAGACCAGCAACAGCTTTCAGGGCTGCCACCTTCCGTGTGGGACAAGGAGCCGGACATGTGCCTTTCGGAATCAGGCTCTGCCGAGGAAGAGATCCATGAGATGTTCCTCCTCTGGCCATGCCCGGGTCCCAGATCCTGTTGTGCCTGTGAATAGGCTGCAGGGGGACCGTGAAGACCAGCAAAAGCTTTCAGGGCTGCCACCTTCAGTGTGGGACAAGGAGCCGGACGTGTGCCTTTTCGGAATCAGGCTCTGCCGAGGACGAGAGCCATTTGATGTTCCTCCTCTGGGCATGCCCGGGTCCCAGATCCTGTTGTGCCTGTTTAAAGGCTGCATGGGGACGGTGAAGACCAGCAACAGCTTTCAGGGCTGCCACCTTCCGTGTGGGACAAGGAGCCGGACGTGTGCCTTTTCGGAATCAGGCTCTGCCGAGGACGAGATCCATGAGATGTTCCTCCTCTGGGCATGCCCGGGTCCCAGATCCTGTTGTGCCTGTGAATAGGCTGCAGGGGGACGGTGAAGACCAGCAACAGCTTTCAGGGCTGCCACCTTCCGTGTGGGACAAGGAGCCGGACGTGTGCCTTTTCGGAATCAGGCTCTGCCGAGGACGAGAGCCATGAGATGTTCCTCCTCTGGGCATGCCCGGGTCCCAGATCCTGTTGTGCCTGTGAATAGGCTGCAGGGGGACGGTGAAGACCAGCAACAGCTTTCAGGGCTGCCAACTTCCGTGTGGGACAAGGAGCCGGACGTGTGCCTTTTCGGAATCAGGCTCTGCCGAGGAAGAGATCCATGAGATGTTCCTCCTCTCAGCAAGCCCGGGTCCCAGATCCTGTTGTGCCTCTGAATAGGCTGCAGGGGGACGGTGAAGACCAGCAACAGCTTTCAGGGCTGCCACACTCCGTGTGGGACAAGGAGCCGGACGTGTGCCTTTTCGGAATCAGGCTATGCCGCAGAGGAGAGCCATGAGATGTTCCTCCTCTCAGCAAGCCCGGGTCCCAGATCCTGTTGTGCCTGTGAATAGGCTGCAGGGGGACGGTGAAGACCAGCAAAAGCTTTCAGGGCTGCCACCTTCCGTGTGGGACAAGGAGCCGGACGTGTGCCTTTTCGGAATCAGGCTCTGCCGAGGACGAGAGCCATGAGATGTTCCTCCTGTGGGCAAGCCCGGGTCCCAGATCCTGTTGTACCTGTGAATAGGCTGCAGGGGGACGGTGAAGACCAGCAACAGCTTTCAGGGCTGCCACCTTCCGTGTGGGACAAGGAGCCGGACGTGTGCCTTTTCGGAATCAGGCTCTGCCGAGGAAGAGATCCATGAGATGTTCCTCCTCTCAGCAAGCCCGGGTCCCAGATCCTGTTGTGCCTCTGAATAGGCTGCAGGGGGACGGTGAAGACCAGCAACAGCTTTCAGGGCTGCCACCTTCCGTGTGGGACAAGGAGCCGGACGTGTGCCTTTTCGGAATCAGGCTCTGCCGAGGACGAGAGCCATGAGATGTTCCTCCTCTGGGCAAGCCCGGGTCCCAGATCCTGTTGTGCCTGTGAATAGGCTGCAGGGGGACGGTGAAGACCAGCAACAGCTTTCAGGGCTGCCACCTTCCGTGTGGGACAAGGAGCCGGACGTGTGCCTTTTAGGAATCAGGCTCTGCCGAGGACGAGAGCCATGAGATGTTCCTCCTCTCAGCAAGCCCAGGTCCCAGATCCTGTTGTGCCTCTGAATAGGCTGCAGGGGGACGGTGAAGACCAGCAACAGCTTTCAGGGCTGCCTCCTTCCGTGTGGGACATGAGGCCGGACGTGTGCCTTTTCGGAATCAGGCTCTGCCGAGGACGAGAACCATGAGATGTTCCTCCTCTGGGCATGCCCGGGTCCCAGATCCTGTTGTGCCTGTGAATAGGCTGCAGGGGGACGGTGAAGACCAGCAACAGCTTTCAGGGCTGCCACCTTCCGTGTGGGACAAGGAGCCAACGTGTGCCTTTTCGGAATCAGGCTCTGCCGAGGACGACAGCCATGAGATGTTCCTCCTCTGGGCATGCCCGGGTCCCAGATCCTGTTGTGCCTGTGAATAGGCTGCAGGGGGACGGTGAAGACCAGCAACAGCTTTCAGGGCTGCCACCTTCCGTGTGGGACAAGGAGCCGGACATATGCCTTTTCGGAATCAGGCTCTGCCGAGGACAAGAGCCATGAGATGTTCCTCCTCTGGGCAAGCCCGGGTCCCAGATCCTGTTGTACCTGTGAATAGGCTGCAGGGGGACGGTGAAGACCAGCAACAGCTTTCAGGGCTGCCACCTTCCGTGTGGGACAAGGAGCCGGACGTGTGCCTTTTCGGAATCAGGCTCTGCCGAGGACGAGATCCATGAGATGTTACTCCTCTGGGCATGCCCGGGTCCCGAATCCTGTTGTGCCTGTGAATAGGCTGCAGGGGGACGGTGAAGACCAGCAACATCTTTCAGGGCTGCCACCTTCCGTGTGGGACAAGGAGCCGGACGTGTGCCTTTTCGGAATCAGGCTCTGCCGAGGACGAGATCCATGAGATGTTCCTCCTCTGGGCAAGCCCACGTCCCAGATCCTGTTGTGCCTGTGAATAGGCTGCAGGGGGACGGTGAAGACCAGCAACAGCTTTCAGGGCTGCCACCTTCCGTGTGGGACAAGGAGCCGGACGTGTGCCTTTTCGGAATCAGGCTCTGCCGAGGACGAGTTCCATGAGATGTTCCTCCTCTGGGTATGCCCGGGTCCCAGATCCTGTTGTGCCTGTGAATAGGCTGCAGGGGGACGGTGAAGACCAGCAACAGCTTTCAGGGCTGCCACCTTCCGTGTGGGACAAGGAGCCGGACATGTGCCTTTTCGGAATCAGGCTCTGCCGAGGAAGAGATCCATGAGATGTTCCTCCTCTGGGCATGCCCGGGTCCCAGATCCTCTTGTGCCTGTGAATAGGCTGCAGGGGGACGGTGAAGACCAGCAACAGCTTTCAGGGCTGCCACCTTCCGTGTGGGACAAGGAGCCGGACGTGTGCCTTTTCGGAATCAGGCTCTGCCGAGGACGAGAGCCATGAAATGTTCCTCCTCTCAGCAAGCCCGGGTCCCAGATCCTGTTGTACCTGTGAATAGGCTGTAGGGGGACGGTGAAGACCAGCAACAGCTTTCAGGGCTGCCACCTTCCGTGTGGGACAAGGAGCCGGACGTGTGCCTTTTCGGAATCAGGCTCTGCCGAGGAAGAGATCCATGAGATGTTCCTCCTCTCAGCAAGCCCGGGTCCCAGATCCTGTTGTGCCTGTGAATAGGCTGCAGGGGGACGGTGAAGACCAGCAACAGCTTTCAGGGCTGCCACCTTCCGTGTGGGACAAGGAGCCGGACGTGTGCCTTTTCGGAATCAGGCTCTGCCGAGGACGAGATCCATGAGATGTTCCTCCTCTGGGCATGCCCGGGTCCCAGATCCTGTTGTGCCTGTGAATAGGCTGCAGGGGGACGGTGAAGACCAGCAACAGCTTTCAGGGCTGCCACCTTCCGTGTGGGACAAGGAGCCGGACATGTGCCTTTTCGGAATCAGGCTCTGCCGATTAAGAGATCCATGAGATGTTCCTCCTCTCAGCAAGCCCGGGTCCCAGATCCTGTTGTGCCTGTGAATAGGCTGCAGGGGGACGGTGAAGACCAGCAAAAGCTTTCAGGGCTGCCACCTTCTGTGTGGGACAAGGAGCCAGACGTGTGCCTTTTCGGAATCAGGCTCTGCCGAGGACGAGAGCCATGAAATGTTCCTCCTCTCAGCAAGCCCGGGTCCCAGATCCTGTTGTGCCTGTGAATAGGCTGCAGGGGGACGGTGAAGACCAGCAACAGCTTTCAGGGCTGCCACCTTCCGTGTGGGACAAGGAGCCGGACGTGTGCCTTTTCGGAATCAGGCTCTGCCGAGGAAGAGATCCATGAGATGTTCCTCCTCTGGGCATGCCCGGGTCCCAGATCCTGTTGTGCCTGTGAATAGGCTGCAGGGGGACGGTGAAGACCAGCAACAGCTTTCAGGGCTGCCACCTTCCGTGTGGGACAAGGAGCCGGACGTGTGCCTTTTCGGAAATAGGCTCTGCCGAGGACGAGATCCATGAGATGTTCCTCCTCTGGGCATGCCCGGGTCCCAGATCCTGTTGTGCCTGTTTAAAGGCTGCATGGGGACGGTGAAGACCAGCAACAGCTTTCAGGGCTGCCACCTTCCGTGTGGGACAAGGAGCCGGACGTGTGCCTTTTCGGAATCAGGCTCTGCCGAGGACGAGAGCCATGAGATGTTCCTCCTCTCAGCAAGCCCAGGTCCCAGATCCTGTTGTGCCTCTGAATAGGCTGCAGGGGGACGGTGAAGACCAGCAACAGCTTTCAGGGCTGCCACCTTCCGTGTGGGACAAGGAGCCGGACGTGTGCCTTTTCGGAATCAGGCTCTGCCGAGGACGAGAGCCATTTGATGTTCCTCCTCTGGGCATGCCCGGGTCCCAGATCCTGTTGTACCTGTTTAAAGGCTGCATGGGGACGGTGAAGACCAGCAACAGCTTTCAGGGCTGCCACCTTCCGTGTGGGACAAGGAGCCGGACGTGTGCCTTTTCGGAATCAGGCTCTGCCGAGGACGAGATCCATGAGATGTTCCTCCTCTGGGCATGCCCGGGTCCCAGATCCTGTTGTGCCTGTGAATAGGCTGCAGGGGGACGGTGAAGACCAGCAACAGCTTTCAGGGCTGCCACCTTCCGTGTGGGACAAGGAGCCGGACGTGTGCCTTTTCGGAATCAGGCTCTGCCGAGGACGAGAGCCATGAGATGTTCCTCCTCTGGGCATGCCCGGGTCCCAGATCCTGTTGTGCCTGTGAATAGGCTGCAGGGGGACGGTGAAGAGCAGCAACAGCTTTCAGGGCTGCCACCTTCCGTGTGGGACAAGGAGCCGGACGTGTGCCTTTTCGGAATCAGGCTCTGCCGAGGACGAGATCCATGAGATGTTCCTCCTCTGGGCATGCCCGGGTCCCAGATCCTGTTGTGCCTGTTTAAAGGCTGCATGGGGACGGTGAAGACCAGCAACAGCTTTCAGGGCTGCCACCTTCCTTGTGGGACAAGGAGCCGGACGTGTGCCTTTTCGGAATCAGGCTCTGCCGAGGACGAGAGCCATGAGATGTTCCTCCTCTCAGCAAGCCCAGGTCCCAGATCCTGTTGTGCCTCTGAATAGGCTGCAGGGGGACGGTGAAGACCAGCAACAGCTTTCAGGGCTGCCTCCTTCTGTGTGGGACAAGGAGCCGGACGTGTGCCTTTTCGGAATCAGGCTCTGCCGAGGACGAGAGCCATGAGATGTTCCTCCTCTGGGCAAGCCCGGGTCCCAGATCCTGTTGTGCCTGTGAATAGGCTGCAGGGGGACGGTGAAGACCAGCAACATCTTTCAGGGCTGCCACCTTCCTTGTGGGACAAGGAGCCGGACGTGTGCCTTTTCGGAATCGGGCTCTGCCGAGGACGAGAGCCATGAGATGTTCCTCCTCTGGGCATGCCCGGGTCCTGAATCCTGTTGTGCCTGTGAATAGGCTGCAGGGGGACGGTGAAGACCAGCAACAGCTTTCAGGGCTGCCACCTTCCGTGTGGGACAAGGAGCCGGACGTGTGCCTTTTCGGAATCAGGCTCTGCCGAGGACGAGATCCATGAGATGTTCCTCCTCTGGGCATGCCCGGGTCCCAGATCCTGTTGTGCCTGTTTAAAGGCTGGATGGGGACGGTGAAGACCAGCAACAGCTTTCAGGGCTGCCACCTTCCGTGTGGGACAAGGAGCCGGACGTGTGCCTTTTCGGAATCAGGCTCTGCCGAGGACGAGAGCCATGATATGTTCCTCCTCTGGACATGCCCGGGTCCCAGATCCTGTTGTGCCTGTGAATAGGCTGCAGGGGGACGGTGAAGACCAGCAACAGCTTTCAGGGCTGCCTCCTTCTGTGTGGGACAAGGAGCCGGACGTGTGCCTTTTCGGAATCAGGCTCTGCCGAGGACGAGAGCCATGAGATGTTCCTCCTCTGGGCAAGCCCGGGTCCCAGATCCTGTTGTGCCTGTGAATAGGCTGCAGGGGGACGGTGAAGACCAGCAACATCTTTCAGGGCTGCCACCTTCCTTGTGGGACAAGGAGCCGGACGTGTGCCTTTTCGGAATCGGGCTCTGCCGAGGACGAGAGCCATGAGATGTTCCTCCTCTGGGCATGCCCGGGTCCTGAATCCTGTTGTGCCTGTGAATAGGCTGCAGGGGGACGGTGAAGACCAGCAACAGCTTTCAGGGCTGCCACCTTCCGTGTGGGACAAGGAGCCGGACGTGTGCCTTTTCGGAATCGGGCTCTGCCGAGGAAGAGAGCCATGAGATGTTCCTCCTCTGCGCATGCCCGGGTCCTGAATCCTGTTGTGCCTGTGAATAGGCTGCAGGGGGACGGTGAAGACCAGCAACAGCTTTCAGGGCTGCCACCTTCCGTGTGGGACAAGGAGCCGGACGTGTGCCTTTTCGGAAACAGGCTCTGCCGAGGACGAGAGCCATGAGATGTTCCTCCTCTGGGCAAGCCCGGGTCCCAGATCCTGTTGTACCTGTGAATAGGCTGCAGGGGGACGGTGAAGACCAGCAACAGCTTTCAGGGCTGCCACCTTCCGTGTGGGACAAGGAGCCGGATGTGTGCCTTTTCGGAAATAGGCTCTGCCGAGGACGAGAGCTATGAGATGTTCCTCCTCTGGGCAAGCCCGGGTCCCAGATCCTGTCGTACCTGTGAATAGGCTGCCGGGGGATGGTGAAGACCAGCAACAGCTTTCAGGGCTGCCACCTTCCTTGTGGGACAAGGAACCGGACGTGTGCCTTTTCGGAATCAGGCTCTGCCGAGGAAGAGAGCCATGAGATGTTCCTCGTCTGGGCATGTCCGGGTCCTGAATCCTGTTGTGCCTGTGAATAGGCTGCAGGGGGACGGTGAAGACCAGCAACAGCTTTCAGGGCTGCCACCTTCCGTGTGGGACAAGGAGCCGGACGTGTGCCTTTTCGGAATCAGGCTCTGCCGAGGACAAGAGCCATGAGATGTTCCACCTCTGGGCAAACCCGGGTCCCAGATCCTGTTGTGCCTGTGAATAGGCTGCAGGGGGACGGTGAAGACCAGCAACAGCTTTCAGGGCTGCCACCTTCCTTGTGGGACAAGGAGCCGGACGTGTGCCTTTTCGGAATCGGGCTCTGCCGAGGAAGAGAGCCATGAGATGTTCCTCCTCTGGGCATGCCCGGGTCCTGAATCCTGTTGTGCCTGTGAATAGGCTGCAGGGGGACGGTGAAGACCAGCAACAGCTTTCAGGGCTGCCACCTTCCGTGTGGGACAAGGAGCCAGACGTGTGCCTTTTCGAAAAGAGGCCCTGCCGAGGACGAGAGCCATGAGATGTTCCTCCTCTGGGCAAGCCCGGGTCCCAGATCCTGTTGTGCCTGTGAATAGGCTGCAGGGGGACGGTGAAGACCAGCAACAGCTTTCAGGGCTGCCACCTTCCGTGTGGGACAAGGAGCCGGACGTGTGCCTTTTCGGAAACAGGCCCTGCCGAGGACGAGAGCCATGAGATGTTCCTCCTCTGGGCAAGCCCGCGTCGTGAATGCTGTTGTGCCTGTGAATAGGCTGCAGGGGGACAGTGAAGACCAGCAACAGCTTTCAGGGCTGCCACCTTCCGTGTGGGACAAGGAGCCGGACATGTGCCTTTTAGGAATCGGGCTCTGCCGAGGAAGAGAGCCATGAGATGTTCCTCCTCTGCGCATGCCCGGGTCCTGAATCCTGTTGTGCCTGTGAATAGGCTGCAGGGGGACGGTGAGGACCAGCAACAGCTTTCAGGGCTGCCACCTTCCGTGTGGGACAAGGAGCCGGACGTGTGCCTTCTCGGAAACAGGCTCTGCCGAGGACGAGAGCCATGAGATGTTCCTCCTCTGGGCAAGCCCGGGTCCTGAATCCTGCTGTGCCTGTGAATAGGCTGCAGGGGGACGGTGAAGACCAGCAACAGCTTTCAGGGCTGCCACCTTCCTTGTGGGACAAGGAGCCGGACGTGTGCCTTTTCGGAATCGGGCTCTGCCGAGGAAGAGAGCCATGAGATGTTCCTCCTCTGGGCATGCCCGGGTCCTGAATCCTGTTGTGCCTGTGAATAGGCTGCAGGGGGACGGTGAAGACCAGCAACAGCTTTCAGGGCTGCCACCTTCCGTGTGGGACAAGGAGCCGGACGTGTGCCTTTTCGAAAAGAGGCCCTGCCGAGGACGAGAGCCATGAGATGTTCCTCCTCTGGGCAAGCCCGGGTCCCAGATCCTGTTGTGCGTGTGAATAGGCTGCAGGGGGACGGTGAAGACCAGCAACAGCTTTCAGGGCTGCCACCTTCCGTGTGGGACAAGGAGCCGGACGTGTGCCTTTTCGGAAACAGGCCCTGCCGAGGACGAGAGCCATGAGATGCTCCTCCTCTGGGAAAGCCCGGGTCCCAAATCCTGTTGTGCCTGTGAATAGGCTGCAGGGGGATGGTGAAGACCAGCAACATCTTTCAGGGCTGCCACCTTCCGTGTGGGACAAGGAGCCAGACGAGTGCCCTTTCGGGAAGAGGCTCTGCCGAGGACAAGAGCCATGATATGTTCCTCCTCTGGGCAAGCCCGGGTCCTGAATCCTATTGTACCTGTGAATAGGCTGCAGGGGGACGGTGAAGACCAGCAACAGCTTTCAGGGCTGCCACCTTCCGTGTGCGACAAGGAGCCGGACGTGTGCCTTTTCGGAAACAGGCTCTGCCGAGGACGAGAGCCATGAGATGTTCCTCCTCTGGGCAAGCCCGGGTCCCAGATCCTGTTGTACCTGTGAATAGGATGCAGGGGGACGGTGAAGACCAGCAACAGCTTTCAGGGCTGCCACCTTCCTTGTGGGACAAGGAGCCGTACGTGTGCCTTTTCGGAATCGGGCTCTGCCGAGGACGAGAGCCATGAGATGTTCCTCGTCTGGGCATGTCCGGGTCCTGAATCCTGTTGTGCCTGTGAATAGGCTGCAGGGGGACGGTGAAGACCAGCAACAGCTTTCAGGGCTGCCACCTTCCGTGTGGGACAAGGAACCGGACGTGTGCCTTTTCGGAATCGGGCTCTGCCGAGGAAGAGAGCCATGAGATGTTCCTCCTCTGGGCATGCCCGGGTCCTGAATCCTGTTGTGCCTGTGAATAGGCTGCAGGGGGACGGTGAAGACCAGCAACAGCTTTCAGGGCTGCCACCTTCCGTGTGGGACAAGGAGCCGGACGTGTGCCTTCTCGGAAACAGTCTCTGCCAAGGACGAGAGCCATGAGATGTTCCTCCTCTGGGCATGCCCGGGTCCCAGATCCTGTTGTGCCTGTGAATAGGCTGCAGGGGGACGGTGAAGACCAGCAACAGCTTTCAGGGCTGCCACCTTCCGTGTGGGACAAGGAGCCGGACGTGTGCCTTTTCGGAATCAGGCTCTGCCGAGGACGAGAGCCATGAGATGTTCCTCCTCTGGGCAAGCCCGCGTCGTGAATCCTGTTGTGCCTGTGAATAGGCTGCAGGGGGACAGTGAAGACCAGCAACAGCTTCCAGGGCTGCCACCTTCCGTGTGGGACAAGGAGCCGGACGTGTGCCTTTTCGGAATCGGGCTCTGCCGAGAAGAGAGCCATGAGATGTTCCTCCTCTGGGCATGTCGGGGTCCTGAATCCTGTTGTGCCTGTGAATAGGCTGCAGGGGGACGGTGAAGAACAGCAACAGCTTTCAGGGCTGCCAACTTCCGTGTGGGACAAGAGGCCGGACGTGTGCCTTCTCGGAAACAGGCTCTGCCGAGGACGAGAGCCATGAGATGTTCCTCCTCTGGGCAAGCCCGGGTCCTGAATCCTGTTGTGCCTGTGAATAGGCTGCAGGGGGACGGTGAAGACCAGCAACAGCTTTCAGGGCTGCCACCTTCCGTGTGGAACAAGGAGCCGGACGTGTGCCTTTCCGGAATCAGGCTCTGCCGAGGACGAGAGCCATGAGATGTTCCTCCTCTGGGCAAGCCCGGGTCCTGAATCCTGTTGTGCCTGTGAATAGGCTGCAGGGGCACGGTGAAAACCAGCAACATCCTTCAGGGGTTCCAACTTCCGTGTGGGACAAGGAGCCGGACGTGTGCCTTTTCGGAAACAGGCCCTGCCGAGGACGAGAGCCATGAGATGTTCCTCCTCTCGGCAAGCCTGGGTCCCAGATCCTGTTGTGCCTGTGAATAGGCTGCAGGGGGATGGTGAAGACCAGCAACAGCTTTCAGGGCTGCCACCTTCCGTGTGGGACAAGGAGCCGGATGTGTGCCTTTTCGGAAAGAGGCCCTGCCGAGGACGAGAGCCATGAGATGTTCCTCCTCTGGGCAAGCCCGGGTCCCAGATCCTGTTGTACCTGTGAATAGGCTGCAGGGGGAAGGTGAAGACCAGCAACAGCTTTCAGGGCTGCCACCTTCCGTGTGGGACAAGGAGCCGGACGTGTGCCTTTTCGAAAAGAGGCCCTGCCGAGGACGAGAGCCATGAGATGTTCCTCCTCTGGGCAAGCCCGGGTCCCAGATCCTGTTGTACCTGTGAATAGGCTGCAGGGGGACGGTGAAGACCAGCAACAGCTTTCAGGGCTGCCACCTTCCTTGTGGGACAAGGAGCCGGACGTGTGCCTTTTCGGAATCGGGCTCTGCCGAGGACGAGAGCCATGAGATGTTCCTCCTCTGGGCATGCCCGGGTCCTGAATCCTGTTGTGCCTGTGAATAGGCTGCAGGGGGACGGTGAAGACCAGCAAAAGCTTTCAGGGCTGCCACCTTCCGTGTGGGACAAGGAGCCGGACGTGTGCCTTTTCGGAATCGGGCTCTGCCGAGGAAGAGAGCCATGAGATGTTCCTCCTCTGCGCATGCCCGGGTCCTGAATCCTGTTGTGCCTGTGAATAGGCTGCAGGGGGACGGTGAAGACCAGCAACAGCTTTCAGGGCTGCCACCTTCCGTGTGGGACAAGGAGCCGGACGTGTGCCTTTTCGGAAACAGGCTCTGCCGAGGACGAGAGCCATGAGATGTTCCTCCTCTGGGCAAGCCCGGGTCCCAGATCCTGTTGTACCTGTGAATAGGCTGCAGGGGGACGGTGAAGACCAGCAACAGCTTTCAGGGCTGCCACCTTCCGTGTGGGACAAGGAGCCGGATGTGTGCCTTTTCGGAAATAGGTTCTGCCGAGGACGAGAGCTATGAGATGTTCCTCCTCTGGGCAAGCCCGGGTCCCAGATCCTGTCGTACCTGTGAATAGGCTGCCGGGGGACGGTGAAGACCAGCAACAGCTTTCAGGGCTGCCACCTTCCTTGTGGGACAAGGAACCGGACGTGTGCCTTTTCGGAATCAGGCTCTGCCTAGGAAGAGATCCATGAGATGTTCCTCGTCTGGGCATGTCCGGGTCCTGAATCCTGTTGTGCCTGTGAATAGGCTGCAGGGGGACGGTGAAGACCAGCAACAGCTTTCAGGGCTGCCACCTTCCGTGTGGGACAAGGAGCCGGACGTGTGCCTTTTCGGAATCAGGCTCTGCCGAGGACGAGAGCCATGAGATGTTCCACCTCTGGGCAAGTCCGGGTCCCAGATCCTGTTGTGCCTGTGAATAGGCTGCAGGGGGACGGTGAAGACCAGCAACAGCTTTCAGGGCTGCCACCTTCCGTGTGGGACAAGGAGCCGGACGTGTGCCTTTTCGGAATCGGGCTCTGCCGAGGAAGAGAGCCATGAGATGTTCCTCCTCTGGGCATGCCCGGGTCCTGAATCCTGTTGTGCCTGTGAATAGGCTGCAGGGGGACGGTGAAGACCAGCAACAGCTTTCAGGGCTGCCACCTTCCGTGTGGGACAAGGAGCCGGACGTGTGCCTTTTCGAAAAGAGGCCCTGCCGAGGACGAGAGCCATGAGATGTTCCTCCTCTGGTCAAGCCCGGGTCCCAGATCCTTTTGTGCCTGTGAATAGGCTGCAGGGGGACGGTGAAGACCAGCAACAGCTTTCAGGGCTGCCACCTTCCGTGTGGGACAAGGAGCCGGACGTGTGCCTTTTCGGAAAGAGGCCCTGCCGAGGACGAGAGCCATGAGATGTTCCTCCTCTGGGCAAGCCCGCGTCGTGAATCCTGTTGTGCCTGTGAATAGGCTGCAGGGGGACAGTGAAGACCAGCAACAGCTTTCAGGGCTGCCACCTTCCGTGTGGGACAAGGAGCCGGACGTGTGCCTTTTCGAAAAGAGGCCCTGCCGAGGACGAGAGCCATGAGATGTTCCTCCTCTGGGCATGCCCGGGTCCTGAATCCTGTTGTGCCTGAGAATAGGCTGCAGGGGGACGGTGAAGACCAGCAACAGCTTTCAGGGCTGCCACCTTCCGTGTGGGACAAGGAGCCGGACGTGTGCCTTTTCGAAAAGAGGCCCTGCCGAGGACGAGAGCCATGAGAGGTTCCTCCTCTGGGCATGCCCGGGTCCTGAATCCTGTTGTGCCTGTGAATAGGCTGCAGGGGGACGGTGAAGACCAGCAACAGCTTTCACGGCTGCCACCTTCCGTGTGGGACAAGGAGCCGGACGTGTGCCTTTTCGAAAAGAGGCCCTGCCGAGGACGAGAGCCATGAGATGTTCCTCCTCTGGGCAAGCCCGGGTCCCAGATCCTGTTGTGCGTGTGAATAGGCTGCAGGGGGACGGTGAAGACCAGCAACAGCTTTCAGGGCTGCCACCTTCCTTGTGGGACAAGGAACCGGACGTGTGCCTTTTCGGAATCAGGCTCTGCCGAGGAAGAGAGCCATGAGATGTTCCTCGTCTGGGCATGTCCGGGTCCTGAATCCTGTTGTGCCTGTGAATAGGCTGCAGGGGGACGGTGAAGACCAGCAACAGCTTTCAGGGCTGCCACCTTCCGTGTGGGACAAGGAGCCGGACGTGTGCCTTTCCGGAATCAGGCTCTGCCGAGGACGAGAGCCATGAGATGTTCCACCTCTGGGCAAGCCCGGGTCCCAGATCCTGTTGTGCCTGTGAATAGGCTGCAGGGGGACGGTGAAGACCAGCAACAGCTTTCAGGGCTGCCACCTTCCTTGTGGAACAAGGAGCCGGACGTGTGCCTTTTCGGAATCGGGCTCTGCCGAGGAAGAGAGCCATGAGATGTTCCTCCTCTGGGCATGCCCGGGTCCTGAATCCTGTTGTGCCTGTGAATAGGCTGCAGGGGGACGGTGAAGACCAGCAACAGCTTTCAGGGCTGCCACCTTCCGTGTGGGACAAGGAGCCGGACGTGTGCCTTTCCGGAATCAGGCTCTGCCGAGGACGAGAGCCATGAGATGTTCCACCTCTGGGCAAGCCCGGGTCCCAGATCCTGTTGTGCCTGTGAATAGGCTGCAGGGGGACGGTGAAGACCAGCAACAGCTTTCAGGGCTGCCACCTTCCGTGTGGGACAAGGAGCCGGACGTGTGCCTTTTCGGAATCGGGCTATGCCGAGGAAGAGAGCCATGAGATGTTCCTCCTCTGGGCATGCCCGGGTCCTGAATCCTGTTGTGCCTGTGAATAGGCTGCAGGGGGACGGTGAAGACCAGCAACAGCTTTCAGGGCTGCCACCTTCCGTGTGGGACAAGGAGCCGGACGTGTGCCTTTTCGAAAAGAGGCCCTGCCGAGGACGAGAGCCATGAGATGTTCCTCCTCTGGGCAAGCCCGGGTCCTGAATCCTGTTGTGCCTGTGAATAGGCTGCAGGGGGACGGTGAAGACCAGCAACAGCTTTCAGGGCTGCCACCTTCCTTGTGGGACAAGGAGCCGGACGTGTGCCTTTTCGGAATCGGGCTCTGCCGAGGAAGAGAGCCATGAGATGTTCCTCCTCTGGGCATGCCCGGGTCCTGAATCCTGTTGTGCCTGTGAATAGGCTGCAGGCGGACGGTGAAGACCAGCAACAGCTTTCAGGGCTGCCACCTTCTGTGTGGGACAAGGAGCCGGATGTGTGCCTTTTCGGAAATAGGCTCTGCCGAGGACGAGAGCTATGAGATGTTCCTCCTCTGGGCAAGCCCGGGTCCCAGATCCTGTCGTACCTGTGAATAGGCTGCCGGGGGACGGTGAAGACCAGCAACAGCTTTCAGGGCTGCCACCTTCCTTGTGGGACAAGGAACCGGACGTGTGCCTTTTCGGAATCAGGCTCTGCCGAGGAAGAGAGCCATGAGATGTTCCTCGTCTGGGCATGTCCGGGTCCTGAATCCTGTTGTGCCTGTGAATAGGCTGCAGGGGGACGGTGAAGACCAGCAACAGCTTTCAGGGCTGCCACCTTCCGTGTGGGACAAGGAGCCGGACGTGTGCCTTTCCGGAATCAGGCTCTGCCGAGGACGAGAGCCATGAGATGTTCCACCTCTGGGCAAGCCCGGGTCCCAGATCCTGTTGTGCCTGTGAATAGGCTGCAGGGGGACGGTGAAGACCAGCAACAGCTTTCAGGGCTGCCACCTTCCTTGTGGAACAAGGAGCCGGACGTGTGCCTTTTCGGAATCGGGCTCTGCCGAGGAAGAGAGCCATGAGATGTTCCTCCTCTGGGCATGCCCGGGTCCTGAATCCTGTTGTGCCTGTGAATAGGCTGCAGGGGGACGGTGAAGACCAGCAACAGCTTTCAGGGCTGCCACCTTCCGTGTGGGACAAGGAGCCGGACGTGTGCCTTTTCGGAATCGGGCTCTGCCGAGGACGAGAGCCATGAGATGTTCCTCCTCTGGGCATGTGCGGGTCCTGAATCCTGTTGTGCCTGTGAATAGGCTGCAGGGGGACGGTGAAGACCAGCAACAGCTTTCAGGGCTGCCACCTTCCGTGTGGGACAAGGAGCCGGACGTGTGCCTTTTCGGAATCGGGCTCTGCCGAGGAAGAGAGCCATGAGATGTTCCTCCTCTGGGCAAGCCCGGGTCCTGAATCCTGTTGTGCCTGTGAATAGGCTGCAGGGGGACGGTGAAGACCAGCAACAGCTTTCAGGGCTGCCACCTTCCGTGTGGGACAAGGAGCCGGACGTGTGCCTTCTCGGAAACAGTCTCTGCCAAGGACGAGAGCCATGAGATGTTCCTCCTCTGGGCAAGCCCGGGTCCTGAATCCTGTTGTACCTGTGAATAGGCTGCAGGCGGACGGTGAAGACCAGCAACAGCTTTCAGGGCTGCCAACTTCCGTGTGGGACAAGGAGCCGGATGTGTGCCTTTTCGGAAATAGGCTCTGCCGAGGACGAGAGCTATGAGATGTTCCTCCTCTGGGCAAGCCCGGGTCCCAGATCCTGTCGTACCTGTGAATAGGCTGCCGGGGGACGGTGAAGACCAGCAACAGCTTTCAGGGCTGCCACCTTCCTTGTGGGACAAGGAACCGGACGTGTGCCTTTTCGGAATCAGGCTCTGCCGAGGAAGAGAGCCATGAGATGTTCCTCGTCTGGGCATGTCCGGGTCCTGAATCCTGTTGTGCCTGTGAATAGGCTGCAGGGGGACGGTGAAGACCAGCAACAGCTTTCAGGGCTGCCACCTTCCGTGTGGGACAAGGAGCCGGACGTGTGCCTTTCCGGAATCAGGCTCTGCCGAGGACGAGAGCCATGAGATGTTCCACCTCTGGGCAAGCCCGGGTCCCAGATCCTGTTGTGCCTGTGAATAGGCTGCAGGGGGACGGTGAAGACCAGCAACAGCTTTCAGGGCTGCCACCTTCCGTGTGGGACAAGGAGCCGGACGTGTGCCTTTTCGGAATCGGGCTCTGCCGAGGAAGAGAGCCATGAGATGTTCCTCCTCTGGGCATGCCCGGGTCCTGAATCCTGTTGTGCCTGTGAATAGGCTGCAGGGGGACGGTGAAGACCAGCAACAGCTTTCAGGGCTGCCACCTTCCGTGTGGGACAAGGAGCCGGACGTGTGCCTTTTCGAAAAGAGGCCCTGCCGAGGACGAGAGCCATGAGATGTTCCTCCTCTGGGCAAGCCCGGGTCCCAGATCCTGTTGTGCCTGTGAATAGGCTGCAGGGGGACGGTGAAGACCAGCAACAGCTTTCAGGGCTGCCACCTTCCGTGTGGGACAAGGAGCCGGACGTGTGCCTTTTCGGAAACAGGCCCTGCCGAGGACGAGAGCCATGAGATGTTCCTCCTCTGGGCAAGCCCGGGTCCTGAATCCTGTTGCGCCTGTGAATAGGCTGCAGGGGGACGGTGAGGACCAGCAACAGCTTTCAGGGCTGCCACCTTCCGTGTGGGACAAGGAGCCGGACGTGTGCCTTCTCGGAAACAGGCTCTGCCGAGGACGAGAGCCATGAGATGTTCCTCCTCTGGGCAAGCCCGGGTCCTGAATCCTGTTGTGCCTGTGAATAGGCTGCAGGGGGACGGTGAAGACCAGCAACAGCTTTCAGGGCTGCCACCTTCCTTGTGGGACAAGGAGCCGGACGTGTGCCTTTTCGGAATCGGGCTCTGCCGAGGAAGAGAGCCATGAGATGTTCCTCCTCTGGGCATGCCCGGGTCCTGAATCCTGTTGTGCCTGTGAATAGGCTGCAGGCGGACGGTGAAGACCAGCAACAGCTTTCAGGGCTGCCACCTTCCGTGTGGGACAAGGAGCCGGATGTGTGCCTTTTCGGAAATAGGCTCTGCCGAGGACGAGAGCTATGAGATGTTCCTCCTCTGGGCAAGCCCGGGTCCCAGATCCTGTCGTACCTGTGAATAGGCTGCCGGGGGACGGTGAAGACCAGCAACAGCTTTCAGGGCTGCCACCTTCCTTGTGGGACAAGGAACCGGACGTGTGCCTTTTCGGAATCAGGCTCTGCCGAGGAAGAGAGCCATGAGATGTTCCTCGTCTGGGCATGTCCGGGTCCTGAATCCTGTTGTGCCTGTGAATAGGCTGCAGGGGGACGGTGAAGACCAGCAACAGCTTTCAGGGCTGCCACCTTCCGTGTGGGACAAGGAGCCGGACGTGTGCCTTTTCGAAAAGAGGCCCTGCCGAGGACGAGATCCATGAGATGTTCCTCCTCTGGGCAAGCCCGGGTCCCAGATCCTGTTGTGCCTGTGAATAGGCTGCAGGGGGACGGTGAAGACCAGCAACAGCTTTCAGGGCTGCCACCTTCCGTGTGGGACAAGGAGCCGGACGTGTGCCTTTTCGGAAACAGGCCCTGCCGAGGACGAGAGCCATGAGATGTTCCTCCTCTGGGCAAGCCCGCGTCGTGAATCCTGTTGTGCCTGTGAATAGGCTGCAGGGGGACAGTGAAGACCAGCAACAGCTTTCAGGGCTGCCACCTTCCGTGTGGGACAAGGAGCCGGACATGTGCCTTTTAGGAATCGGGCTCTGCCGAGGAAGAGAGCCATGAGATGTTCCTCCTCTGGGCATGCCCGGGTCCTGAATCCTGTTGCGCCTGTGAATAGGCTGCAGGGGGACGGTGAGGACCAGCAACAGCTTTCAGGGCTGCCACCTTCCGTGTGGGACAAGAAGCCGGACGTGTGCCTTTTCGGAATCAGGCTCTGCCGAGGACGAGAGCCATGAGATGTTCCTCCTCTGGGCAAGCCCGGGTCCTGAATCCTGTTGTGCCTGTGAATAGGCTGCAGGGGGACGGTGAAGACCAGCAACAGCTTTCAGGGCTGCCACCTTCCGTGTGGGACAAGGAGCCGGACGTGTGCCTTTTCGGAATCGGGCTCTGCCGAGGAAGAGAGCCATGAGATGTTCCTCCTCTGGGCATGCCCGGGTCCTGAATCCTGTTGTGCCTGTGAATAGGCTGCAGGGGGACGGTGAAGACCAGCAACAGCTTTCAGGGCTGCCACCTTCCGTGTGGGACAAGGAGCCGGACGTGTGCCTTTTCGAAAAGAGGCCCTGCCGAGGACGAGAGCCATGAGATGTTCCTCCTCTGGGCAAGCCCGGGTCCTGAATCCTATTGTACCTGTGAATAGGCTGCAGGGGGACGGTGAAGACCAGCAACAGCTTTCAGGGCTGCCACCTTCCGTGTGGGACAAGGAGCCGGACGTGTGCCTTTTCGGAAATAGGCTCTGCCGAGGACGAGAGCCATGAGATGTTCCTCCTCTGGGCAAGCCCGGGTCCCAGATCCTGTTGTACCTGTGAATAGGCTGCAGGGGGACGGTGAAGACCAGCAACAGCTTTCAGGGCTGCCACCTTCCTTGTGGGACAAGGAGCCGGACGTGTGCCTTTTCGGAATCGGGCTCTGCCGAGGACGAGAGCCATGAGATGTTCCTCCTCTGGGCATGTGCGGGTCCTGAATCCTGTTGTGCCTGTGAATAGGCTGCAGGGGGACGGTGAAGACCAGCAACAGCTTTCAGGGCTGCCACCTTCCGTGTGGGACAAGGAGCCGGATGTGTGCCTTTTCGGAAATAGGCTCTGCCGAGGACGAGAGCTATGAGATGTTCCTCCTCTGGGCAAGCCCGGGTCCCAGATCCTGTCGTACCTGTGAATAGGCTGCCGGGGGACGGTGAAGACCAGCAACAGCTTTCAGGGCTGCCACCTTCCGTGTGGGACAAGGAACCGGACGTGTGCCTTTTCGGAATCAGGCTCTGCCGAGGAAGAGAGCCATGAGATGTTCCTCGTCTGGGCATGTCCGGGTCCTGAATCCTGTTGTGCCTGTGAATAGGCTGCAGGGGGACGGTGAAGACCAGCAACAGCTTTCAGGGCTGCCACCTTCCGTGTGGGACAAGGAGCCGGACGTGTGCCTTTCCGGAATCAGGCTCTGCCGAGGACGAGAGCCATGAGATGTTCCACCTCTGGGCAAGCCCGGGTACCAGATCCTGTTGTGCCTGTGAATAGGCTGCAGGGGGACGGTGAAGACCAGCAACAGCTTTCAGGGCTGCCACCTTCCTTGTGGGACAAGGAGCCGGACGTGTGCCTTTTCGGAATCGGGCTCTGCCGAGGAAGAGAGCCATGAGATGTTCCTCCTCTGGGCATGCCCGGGTCCTGAATCCTGTTGTGCCTGTGAATAGGCTGCAGGGGGACGGTGAAGACCAGCAACAGCTTTCAGGGCTGCCACCTTCCGTGTGGGACAAGGAGCCGGACGTGTGCCTTTCCGGAATCAGGCTCTGCCGAGGACGAGAGCCATGAGATGTTCCTCCTCTGGGCAAGCCCGGGTCCCAGATCCTGTTGTGCCTGTGAATAGGCTGCAGGGGGACGGTGAAGACCAGCAACAGCTTTCAGGGCTGCCACCTTCCGTGTGGGACAAGGAGCCGGACGTGTGCCTTCTCGGAAACAGGCTCTGCCGAGGACGAGAGCCATGAGATGTTCCTCCTCTGGGCAAGCCCGGGTCCTGAATCCTGTTGCGCCTGTGAATAGGCTGCAGGGGGACGGTGAGGACCAGCAACAGCTTTCAGGGCTGCCACCTTCCGTGTGGGACAAGGAGCCGGACGTGTGCCTTCTCGGAAACAGGCTCTGCCGAGGACGAGAGCCATGAGATGTTCCTCCTCTGGGCAAGCCCGGGTCCTGAATCCTGTTGTGCCTGTGAATAGGCTGCAGGGGGACGGTGAAGACCAGCAACAGCTTTCAGGGCTGCCACCTTCCTTGTGGGACAAGGAGCCGGACGTGTGCCTTTTCGGAATCGGGCTCTGCCGAGGAAGAGAGCCATGAGATGTTCCTCCTCTGGGCATGCCCGGGTCCTGAATCCTGTTGTGCCTGTGAATAGGCTGCAGGGGGACGGTGAAGACCAGCAACAGCTTTCAGGGCTGCCACCTTCCGTGTGGGACAAGGAGCCGGACGTGTGCCTTCTCGGAAACAGTCTCTGCCAAGGACGAGAGCCATGAGATGTTCCTCCTCTGGGCAAGCCCGGGTCCTGAATCCTGTTGTACCTGTGAATAGGCTGCAGGCGGACGGTGAAGACCAGCAACAGCTTTCAGGGCTGCCACCTTCCGTGTGGGACAAGGAGCCGGATGTGTGCCTTTTCGGAAATAGGCTCTGCCGAGGACGAGAGCAATGAGATGTTCCTCCTCTGGGCAAGCCCGGGTCCCAGATCCTGTCGTACCTGTGAATAGGCTGCCGGGGGACGGTGAAGACCAGCAACAGCTTTCAGGGCTGCCACCTTCCTTGTGGGACAAGGAACCGGACGTGTGCCTTTTCGGAATCAGGCTCTGCCGAGGAAGAGAGCCATGAGATGTTCCTCGTCTGGGCATGCCCGGGTCCTGAATCCTGTTGTGCCTGTGAATAGGCTGCAGGGGGACGGTGAAGACCAGCAACAGCTTTCAGGGCTGCCACCTTCCGTGTGGGACAAGGAGCCGGACGTGTGCCTTTTCGAAAAGAGGCCCTGCCGAGGACGAGAGCCATGAGATGTTCCTCTTCTGGGCAAGCCCGGGTCCCAGATCCTGTTGTGCCTGTGAATAGGCTGCAGGGGGACGGTGAAGACCAGCAACAGCTTTCAGGGCTGCCACCTTCCGTGTGGGACAAGGAGCCGGACGTGTGCCTTTTCGGAAACAGGCCCTGCCGAGGACGAGAGCCATGAGATGTTCCTCCTCTGGGCAAGCCCGCGTCGTGAATCCTGTTGTGCCTGTGAATAGGCTGCAGGGGGACAGTGAAGACCAGCAACAGCTTTCAGGGCTGCCACCTTCCGTGTGGGACAAGGAGCCGGACATGTGCCTTTTAGGAATCGGGCTCTGCCGAGGAAGAGAGCCATGAGATGTTCCTCCTCTGGGCATGCCCGGGTCCTGAATCCTGTTGCGCCTGTGAATAGGCTGCAGGGGGACGGTGAGGACCAGCAACAGCTTTCAGGGCTGCCACCTTCCGTGTGGGACAAGAAGCCGGACGTGTGCATTCTCGGAAACAGGCTCTGCCGAGGACGAGAGCCATGAGATGTTCCTCCTCTGGGCAAGCCCGGGTCCTGAATCCTGTTGTGCCTGTGAATAGGCTGCAGGGGGACGGTGAAGACCAGCAACAGCTTTCAGGGCTGCCACCTTCCGTGTGGGACAAGGAGCCGGACGTGTGCCTTTTCGGAATCGGGCTCTGCCGAGGACGAGAGCCATGAGATGTTCCTCCTCTGGGCATGCCCGGGTCCTGAATCCTGTTGTGCCTGTGAATAGGCTGCAGGGGGACGGTGAAGACCAGCAACAGCTTTCAGGGCTGCCACCTTCCGTGTGGGACAAGGAGCCGGACGTGTGCCTTTTCGAAAAGAGGCCCTGCCGAGGACGAGAGCCATGAGATGTTCCTCCTCTGGGCAAGCCCGGGTCCTGAATCCTATTGTACCTGTGAATAGGCTGCAGGGGTACGGTGAAGACCAGCAACAGCTTTCAGGGCTGCCACCTTCCGTGTGGGACAAGGAGCCGGACGTGTGCCTTTTCGGAAATAGGCTCTGCCGAGGACGAGAGCCATGAGATGTTCCTCCTCTGGGCAAGCCCGGGTCCTGAATCCTGTTGTACCTGTGAATAGGCTGCAGGCGGACGGTGAAGACCAGCAACAGCTTTCAGGGCTGCCACCTTCCTTGTGGGACAAGGAGCCGGACGTGTGCCTTTTCGGAATCGGGCTCTGCCGAGGACGAGAGCCATGAGATGTTCCTCCTCTGGGCATGTGCGGGTCCTGAATCCTGTTGTGCCTGTGAATAGGCTGCAGGGGGACGGTGAAGACCAGCAACAGCTTTCAGGGCTGCCACCTTCCGTGTGGGACAAGGAGCCGGACGTGTGCCTTTTCGGAATCGGGCTCTGCCGAGGAAGAGAGCCATGAGATGTTCCTCCTCTGGGCATGTCCGGGTCCTGAATCCTGTTGTGTCTGTGAATAGGCTGCAGGGGGACGGTGAAGACCAGCAACAGCTTTCAGGGCTGCCACCTTCCGTGTGGGACAAGGAGCCGGACGTGTGCCTTTTCGAAAAGAGGCCCTGCCGAGGACGAGAGCCATGAGATGTTCCTCCTCTGGGCAAGCCCGGGTCCCAGATCCTGTTGTGCCTGTGAATAGGCTGCAGGGGGACGGTGAAGACCAGCAACAGCTTTCAGGGCTGCCACCTTCCGTGTGGGACAAGGAGCCGGACGTGTGCCTTTTCGGAAACAGGCCCTGCCGAGGACGAGAGCCATGAGATGTTCCTCCTCTGGGCAAGCCCGGGTCCTGAATCCTGTTGCGCCTGTGAATAGGCTGCAGGGGGACGGTGAGGACCAGCAACAGCTTTCAGGGCTGCCACCTTCCGTGTGGGACAAGGAGCCGGACGTGTGCCTTCTCGGAAACAGGCTCTGCCGAGGACGAGAGCCATGAGATGTTCCTCCTCTGGGCAAGCCCGGGTCCTGAATCCTGTTGTGCCTGTGAATAGGCTGCAGGGGGACGGTGAAGACCAGCAACAGCTTTCAGGGCTGCCACCTTCCTTGTGGGACAAGGAGCCGGACGTGTGCCTTTTCGGAATCGGGCTCTGCCGAGGAAGAGAGCCATGAGATGTTCCTCCTCTGGGCATGCCCGGGTCCCAGATCCTGTTGTGCCTGTGAATAGGCTGCAGGGGGACGGTGAAGACCAGCAACAGCTTTCAGGGCTGCCACCTTCCGTGTGGGACAAGGAGCCGGACGTGTGCCTTTTCGGAATCAGGCTCTGCCGAGGACGAGAGCCATGAGATGTTCCTCCTCTGGGCAAGCCCGGGTCCCAGATCCTGTTGTACCTGTGAATAGGCTGCAGGCGGACGGTGAAGACCAGCAACAGCTTTCAGGGCTGCCACCTTCCGTGTGGGACAAGGAGCCGGATGTGTGCCTTTTCGGAAATAGGCTCTGCCGAGGACGAGAGCTATGAGATGTTCCTCCTCTGGGCAAGCCCGGGTCCCAGATCCTGTCGTACCTGTGAATAGGCTGCCGGGGGACGGTGAAGACCAGCAACAGCTTTCAGGGCTGCCACCTTCCTTGTGGGACAAGGAACCGGACGTGTGCCTTTTCGGAATCAGGCTCTGCCGAGGAAGAGAGCCATGAGATGTTCCTCGTCTGGGCATGTCCGGGTCCTGAATCCTGTTGTGCCTGTGAATAGGCTGCAGGGGGACGGTGAAGACCAGCAACAGCTTTCAGGGCTGCCACCTTCCGTGTGGGACAAGGAGCCGGACGTGTGCCTTCTCGGAAACAGTCTCTGCCAAGGACGAGAGCCATGAGATGTTCCTCCTCTGGGCAAGCCCGGGTCCCAGATCCTGTCGTACCTGTGAATAGGCTGCCGGGGGACGGTGAAGACCAGCAACAGCTTTCAGGGCTGCCACCTTCCTTGTGGGACAAGGAACCGGACGTGTGCCTTTTCGGAATCAGGCTCTGCCGAGGAAGAGAGCCATGAGATGTTCCTCGTCTGGGCATGTCCGGGTCCTGAATCCTGTTGTGCCTGTGAATAGGCTGCAGGGGGACGGTGAAGACCAGCAACAGCTTTCAGGGCTGCCACCTTCCGTGTGGGACAAGGAGCCGGACGTGTGCCTTTCCGGAATCAGGCTCTGCCGAGGACGAGAGCCATGAGATGTTCCTCCTCTGGGCAAGCCCGGGTCCTGAATCCTGTCGTACCTGTGAATAGGCTGCCGGGGGACGGTGAAGACCAGCAACAGCTTTCAGGGCTGCCACCTTCCTTGTGGGACAAGGAACCGGACGTGTGCCTTTTCGGAATCAGGCTCTGCCGAGGAAGAGAGCCATGAGATGTTCCTCGTCTGGGCATGTCCGGGTCCTGAATCCTGTTGTGCCTGTGAATAGGCTGCAGGGGGACGGTGAAGACCAGCAACAGCTTTCAGGGCTGCCACCTTCCGTGTGGGACAAGGAGCCGGACGTGTGCCTTTCCGGAATCAGGCTCTGCCGAGTACGAGAGCCATGAGATGTTCCACCTCTGGGCAAGCCCGGGTCCCAGATCCTGTTGTGCCTGTGAATAGGCTGCAGGGGGACCGTGAAGACCAGCAACAGCTTTCAGGGCTGCCACCTTCCGTGTGGGACAAGGAGCCGGACGTGTGCCTTTTCGGAATCAGGCTCTGCCGAGGAAGAGAGCCATGAGATGTTCCTCGTCTGGGCATGTCCGGGTCCTGAATCCTGTTGTGCCTGTGAATAGGCTGCAGGGGGACGGTGAAGACCAGCAACAGCTTTCAGGGCTGCCACCTTCCGTGTGGGACAAGGAGCCGGACGTGTGCCTTTCCGGAATCAGGCTCTGCCGAGGACGAGAGCCATGAGATGTTCCTCCTCTGGGCAAGCCCGGGTCCTGAATCCTGTCGTACCTGTGAATAGGCTGCCGGGGGACGGTGAAGACCAGCAACAGCTTTCAGGGCTGCCACCTTCCTTGTGGGACAAGGAACCGGACGTGTGCCTTTTCGGAATCAGGCTCTGCCGAGGAAGAGAGCCATGAGATGTTCCTCGTCTGGGCATGTCCGGGTCCTGAATCCTGTTGTGCCTGTGAATAGGCTGCAGGGGGACGGTGAAGACCAGCAACAGCTTTCAGGGCTGCCACCTTCCGTGTGGGACAAGGAGCCGGACGTGTGCCTTTCCGGAATCAGGCTCTGCCGAGTACGAGAGCCATGAGATGTTCCTCCTCTGGGCAAGCCCGGGTCCCAGATCCTGTTGTGCCTGTGAATAGGCTGCAGGGGGACCGTGAAGACCAGCAACAGCTTTCAGGGCTGCCACCTTCCTTGTGGGACAAGGAGCCGGACGTGTGCCTTTTCGGAATCGGGCTCTGCCGAGGAAGAGAGCCATGAGATGTTCCTCCTCTTGGCATGCCCGGGTCCTGAATCCTGTTGTGCCTGTGAATAGGCTGCAGGGGGACGGTGAAGACCAGCAACAGCTTTCAGGGCTGCCACCTTCCGTGTGGGACAAGGAGCCGGACGTGTGCCTTTTCGGAATCAGGCCCTGCCGAGGACGAGAGCCATGAGATGTTCCTCCTCTGGGAAAGCCCGGGTCCCAGATCCTGTTGTGCCTGTGAATAGGCTGCAGGGGGACGGTGAAGACCAGCAACAGCTTTCAGGGCTGCCACCTTCCGTGTGGGACAAGGAGCCGGACGTGTGCCTTTTCGGAAACAGGCCCTGCCGAGGACGAGAGCCATGAGATGTTCCTCCTCTGGGCAAGCCCGCGTCGTGAATCCTGTTGTGCCTGTGAATAGGCTGCAGGGGGACAGTGAAGACCAGCAACAGCTTTCAGGGCTGCCACCTTCCGTGTGGGACAAGGAGCCGGACATGTGCCTTTTAGGAATCGGGCTCTGCCGAGGAAGAGAGCCATGAGATGTTCCTCCTCTGGGCATGCCCGGGTCCTGAATCCTGTTGCGCCTGTGAATAGGCTTCAGGGGGACGGTGAGGACCAGCAACAGCTTTCAGGGCTGCCACCTTCCGTGTGGGACAAGAAGCCGGACGTGTGCCTTCTCGGAAACAGGCTCTGCCGAGGACGAGAGCCATGAGATGTTCCTCCTCTGGGCAAGCCCGGGTCCTGAATCCTGTTGTGCCTGTGAATAGGCTGCAGGGGGACGGTGAAGACCAGCAACAGCTTTCAGGGCTGCCACCTTCCGTGTGGGACAAGGAGCCGGACGTGTGCCTTTTCGGAATCGGGCTCTGCCGAGGAAGAGAGCCATGAGATGTTCCTCCTCTGGGCATGCCCGGGTCCTGAATCCTGTTGTGCCTGTGAATAGGCTGCAGGGGGACGGTGAAGACCAGCAACAGCTTTCAGGGCTGCCACCTTCCGTGTGGGACAAGGAGCCGGACGTGTGCCTTTTCGAAAAGAGGCCCTGCCGAGGACGAGAGCCATGAGATGTTCCTCCTCTGGGCAAGCCCGGGTCCTGAATCCTATTGTACCTGTGAATAGGCTGCAGGGGGACGGTGAAGACCAGCAACAGCTTTCAGGGCTGCCACCTTCCGTGTGGGACAAGGAGCCGGACGTGTGCCTTTTCGGAAATAGGCTCTGCCGAGGACGAGAGCCATGAGATGTTCCTCCTCTGGGCAAGCCCGGGTCCCAGATCCTGTTGTACCTGTGAATAGGCTGCAGGGGGACGGTGAAGACCAGCAACAGCTTTCAGGGCTGCCACCTTCCTTGTGGGACAAGGAGCCGGACGTGTGCCTTTTCGGAATCGGGCTCTGCCGAGGACGAGAGCCATGAGATGTTCCTCGTCTGGGCATGTCCGGGTCCTGAATCCTGTTGTGCCTGTGAATAGGCTGCAGGGGGACGGTGAAGACCAGCAACAGCTTTCAGGGCTGCCACCTTCCGTGTGGGACAAGGAGCCGGACGTGTGCCTTTTCGGAATCGGGCTCTGCCGAGGAAGAGAGCCATGAGATGTTCCTCCTCTGGGCATGTCCGGGTCCTGAATCCTGTTGTGTCTGTGAATAGGCTGCAGGGGGACGGTGAAGACCAGCAACAGCTTTCAGGGCTGCCACCTTCCGTGTGGGACAAGGAGCCGGACGTGTGCCTTCTCGGAAACAGTCTCTGCCAAGGACGAGAGCCATGAGATGTTCCTCCTCTGGGCAAGCCCGGGTCCCAGATCCTGTCGTACCTGTGAATAGGCTGCCGGGGGACGGTGAAGACCAGCAACAGCTTTCAGGGCTGCCACCTTCCTTGTGGGACAAGGAACCGGACGTGTGCCTTTTCGGAATCAGGCTCTGCCGAGGAAGAGAGCCATGAGATGTTCCTCGTCTGGGCATGTCCGGGTCCTGAATCCTGTTGTGCCTGTGAATAGGCTGCAGGGGGACGGTGAAGACCAGCAACAGCTTTCAGGGCTGCCACCTTCCGTGTGGGACAAGGAGCCGGACGTGTGCCTTTCCGGAATCAGGCTCTGCCGAGGACGAGAGCCATGAGATGTTCCTCCTCTGGGCAAGCCCGGGTCCTGAATCCTGTCGTACCTGTGAATAGGCTGCCGGGGGACGGTGAAGACCAGCAACAGCTTTCAGGGCTGCCACCTTCCTTGTGGGACAAGGAACCGGACGTGTGCCTTTTCGGAATCAGGCTCTGCCGAGGAAGAGAGCCATGAGATGTTCCTCGTCTGGGCATGTCCGGGTCCTGAATCCTGTTGTGCCTGTGAATAGGCTGCAGGGGGACGGTGAAGACCAGCAACAGCTTTCAGGGCTGCCACCTTCCGTGTGGGACAAGGAGCCGGACGTGTGCCTTTCCGGAATCAGGCTCTGCCGAGTACGAGAGCCATGAGATGTTCCACCTCTGGGCAAGCCCGGGTCCCAGATCCTGTTGTGCCTGTGAATAGGCTGCAGGGGGACCGTGAAGACCAGCAACAGCTTTCAGGGCTGCCACCTTCCTTGTGGGACAAGGAGCCGGACGTGTGCCTTTTCGGAATCGGGCTCTGCCGAGGAAGAGAGCCATGAGATGTTCCTCCTCTTGGCATGCCCGGGTCCTGAATCCTGTTGTGCCTGTGAATAGGCTGCAGGGGGACGGTGAAGACCAGCAACAGCTTTCAGGGCTGCCACCTTCCGTGTGGGACAAGGAGCCGGACGTGTGCCTTTTCGGAATCAGGCCCTGCCGAGGACGAGAGCCATGAGATGTTCCTCCTCTGGGAAAGCCCGGGTCCCAGATCCTGTTGTGCCTGTGAATAGGCTGCAGGGGGACGGTGAAGAACAGCAACAGCTTTCAGGGCTGCCACCTTCCGTGTGGGACAAGGAGCCGGACGTGTGCCTTTTCGGAAACAGGCCCTGCCGAGGACGAGAGCCATGAGATGTTCCTCCTCTGGGCAAGCCCGCGTCGTGAATCCTGTTGTGCCTGTGAATAGGCTGCAGGGGGACAGTGAAGACCAGCAACAGCTTTCAGGGCTGCCACCTTCCGTGTGGGACAAGGAGCCGGACATGTGCCTTTTAGGAATCGGGCTCTGCCGAGGAAGAGAGCCATGAGATGTTCCTCCTCTGGGCATGCCCGGGTCCTGAATCCTGTTGCGCCTGTGAATAGGCTGCAGGGGGACGGTGAGGACCAGCAACAGCTTTCAGGGCTGCCACCTTCCGTGTGGGACAAGAAGCCGGACGTGTGCCTTCTCGGAAACAGGCTCTGCCGAGGACGAGAGCCATGAGATGTTCCTCCTCTGGGCAAGCCCGGGTCCTGAATCCTGTTGTGCCTGTGAATAGGCTGCAGGGGGACGGTGAAGACCAGCAACAGCTTTCAGGGCTGCCACCTTCCGTGTGGGACAAGGAGCCGGACGTGTGCCTTTTCGGAATCGGGCTCTGCCGAGGAAGAGAGCCATGAGATGTTCCTCCTCTGGGCATGCCCGGGTCCTGAATCCTGTTGTGCCTGTGAATAGGCTGCAGGGGGACGGTGAAGACCAGCAACAGCTTTCAGGGCTGCCACCTTCCGTGTGGGACAAGGAGCCGGACGTGTGCCTTTTCGAAAAGAGGCCCTGCCGAGGACGAGAGCCATGAGATGTTCCTCCTCTGGGCAAGCCCGGGTCCTGAATCCTATTGTACCTGTGAATAGGCTGCAGGCGGACGGTGAAGACCAGCAACAGCTTTCAGGGCTGCCACCTTCCGTGTGGGACAAGGAGCCGGACGTGTGCCTTTTCGGAAATAGGCTCTGCCGAGGACGAGAGCCATGAGATGTTCCTCCTCTGGGCAAGCCCGGGTCCCAGATCCTGTTGTACCTGTGAATAGGCTGCAGGGGGACGGTGAAGACCAGCAACAGCTTTCAGGGCTGCCACCTTCCTTGTGGGACAAGGAGCCGGACGTGTGCCTTTTCGGAATCGGGCTCTGCCGAGGACGAGAGCCATGAGATGTTCCTCCTCTGGGCATGTGCGGGTCCTGAATCCTGTTGTGCCTGTGAATAGGCTGCAGGGGGACGGTGAAGACCAGCAACAGCTTTCAGGGCTGCCACCTTCCGTGTGGGACAAGGAGCCGGACGTGTGCCTTTTCGGAATCGGGCTCTGCCGAGGAAGAGAGCCATGAGATGTTCCTCCTCTGGGCATGTCCGGGTCCTGAATCCTGTTGTGTCTGTGAATAGGCTGCAGGGGGACGGTGAAGACCAGCAACAGCTTTCAGGGCTGCCACCTTCCGTGTGGGACAAGGAGCCGGACGTGTGCCTTCTCGGAAACAGTCTCTGCCAAGGACGAGAGCCATGAGATGTTCCTCCTCTGGGCAAGCCCGGGTCCCAGATCCTGTCGTACCTGTGAATAGGCTGCCGGGGGACGGTGAAGACCAGCAACAGCTTTCAGGGCTGCCACCTTCCTTGTGGGACAAGGAACCGGACGTGTGCCTTTTCGGAATCAGGCTCTGCCGAGGAAGAGAGCCATGAGATGTTCCTCGTCTGGGCATGTCCGGGTCCTGAATCCTGTTGTGCCTGTGAATAGGCTGCAGGGGGACGGTGAAGACCAGCAACAGCTTTCAGGGCTGCCACCTTCCGTGTGGGACAAGGAGCCGGACATGTGCCTTTCCGGAATCAGGCTCTGCCGAGGACGAGAGCCATGAGATGTTCCTCCTCTGGGCAAGCCCGGGTCCTGAATCCTGTCGTACCTGTGAATAGGCTGCCGGGGGACGGTGAAGACCAGCAACAGCTTTCAGGGCTGCCACCTTCCTTGTGGGACAAGGAACCGGACGTGTGCCTTTTCGGAATCAGGCTCTGCCGAGGAAGAGAGCCATGAGATGTTCCTCGTCTGGGCATGTCCGGGTCCTGAATCCTGTTGTGCCTGTGAATAGGCTGCAGGGGGACGGTGAAGACCAGCAACAGCTTTCAGGGCTGCCACCTTCCGTGTGGGACAAGGAGCCGGACGTGTGCCTTTCCGGAATCAGGCTCTGCCGAGTACGAGAGCCATGAGATGTTCCACCTCTGGGCAAGCCCGGGTCCCAGATCCTGTTGTGCCTGTGAATAGGCTGCAGGGGGACCGTGAAGACCAGCAACAGCTTTCAGGGCTGCCACCTTCCTTGTGGGACAAGGAGCCGGACGTGTGCCTTTTCGGAATCGGGCTCTGCCGAGGAAGAGAGCCATGAGATGTTCCTCCTCTTGGCATGCCCGGGTCCTGAATCCTGTTGTGCCTGTGAATAGGCTGCAGGGGGACGGTGAAGACCAGCAACAGCTTTCAGGGCTGCCACCTTCCGTGTGGGACAAGGAGCCGGACGTGTGCCTTTTCGGAATCAGGCCCTGCCGAGGACGAGAGCCATGAGATGTTCCTCCTCTGGGAAAGCCCGGGTCCCAGATCCTGTTGTGCCTGTGAATAGGCTGCAGGGGGACGGTGAAGACCAGCAACAGCTTTCAGGGCTGCCACCTTCCGTGTGGGACAAGGAGCCGGACGTGTGCCTTTTCGGAAACAGGCCCTGCCGAGGACGAGAGCCATGAGATGTTCCTCCTCTGGGCAAGCCCGCGTCGTGAATCCTGTTGTGCCTGTGAATAGGCTGCAGGGGGACAGTGAAGACCAGCAACAGCTTTCAGGGCTGCCACCTTCCGTGTGGGACAAGGAGCCGGACATGTGCCTTTTAGGAATCGGGCTCTGCCGAGGAAGAGAGCCATGAGATGTTCCTCCTCTGGGCATGCCCGGGTCCTGAATCCTGTTGCGCCTGTGAATAGGCTGCAGGGGGACGGTGAGGACCAGCAACAGCTTTCAGGGCTGCCACCTTCCGTGTGGGACAAGAAGCCGGACGTGTGCCTTCTCGGAAACAGGCTCTGCCGAGGACGAGAGCCATGAGATGTTCCTCCTCTGGGCAAGCCCGGGTCCTGAATCCTGTTGTGCCTGTGAATAGGCTGCAGGGGGACGGTGAAGACCAGCAACAGCTTTCAGGGCTGCCACCTTCCGTGTGGGACAAGGAGCCGGACGTGTGCCTTTTCGGAATCGGGCTCTGCCGAGGAAGAGAGCCATGAGATGTTCCTCCTCTGGGCATGCCCGGGTCCTGAATCCTGTTGTGCCTGTGAATAGGCTGCAGGGGGACGGTGAAGACCAGCAACAGCTTTCAGGGCTGCCACCTTCCGTGTGGGACAAGGAGCCGGACGTGTGCCTTTTCGAAAAGAGGCCCTGCCGAGGACGAGAGCCATGAGATGTTCCTCCTCTGGGCAAGCCCGGGTCCTGAATCCTATTGTACCTGTGAATAGGCTGCAGGGGGACGGTGAAGACCAGCAACAGCTTTCAGGGCTGCCACCTTCCGTGTGGGACAAGGAGCCGGACGTGTGCCTTTTCGGAAATAGGCTCTGCCGAGGACGAGGGCCATGAGATGTTCCTCCTCTGGGCAAGCCCGGGTCCCAGATCCTGTTGTACCTGTGAATAGGCTGCAGGGGGACGGTGAAGACCAGCAACAGCTTTCAGGGCTGCCACCTTCCTTGTGGGACAAGGAGCCGGACGTGTGCCTTTTCGGAATCGGGCTCTGCCGAGGACGAGAGCCATGAGATGTTCCTCCTCTGGGCATGTGCGGGTCCTGAATCCTGTTGTGCCTGTGAATAGGCTGCAGGGGGACGGTGAAGACCAGCAACAGCTTTCAGGGCTGCCACCTTCCGTGTGGGACAAGGAGCCGGACGTGTGCCTTTTCGGAATCGGGCTCTGCCGAGGAAGAGAGCCATGAGATGTTCCTCCTCTGGGCATGTCCGGGTCCTGAATCCTGTTGTGTCTGTGAATAGGCTGCAGGGGGACGGTGAAGACCAGCAACAGCTTTCAGGGCTGCCACCTTCCGTGTGGGACAAGGAGCCGGACGTGTGCCTTCTCGGAAACAGTCTCTGCCAAGGACGAGAGCCATGAGATGTTCCTCCTCTGGGCAAGCCCGGGTCCCAGATCCTGTCGTACCTGTGAATAGGCTGCCGGGGGACGGTGAAGACCAGCAACAGCTTTCAGGGCTGCCACCTTCCTTGTGGGACAAGGAACCGGACGTGTGCCTTTTCGGAATCAGGCTCTGCCGAGGAAGAGAGCCATGAGATGTTCCTCGTCTGGGCATGTCCGGGTCCTGAATCCTGTTGTGCCTGTGAATAGGCTGCAGGGGGACGGTGAAGACCAGCAACAGCTTTCAGGGCTGCCACCTTCCGTGTGGGACAAGGAGCCGGACGTGTGCCTTTCCGGAATCAGGCTCTGCCGAGGACGAGAGCCATGAGATGTTCCTCCTCTGGGCAAGCCCGGGTCCTGAATCCTGTTGTACCTGTGAATAGGCTGCAGGGGGACGGTGAAGACCAGCAACAGCTTTCAGGGCTGCCACCTTCCGTGTGGGACAAGGAGCCGGACGTGTGACTTTTCAGAAATAGACTCTGCTGAGGACGAGAGCCATGATATGTTCCTCCTCTGGGCAAGCCCGGGTCCTGAATCCTGCTGTACCTGTGAATAGGCTGCAGGGGGACGGTGAAGACCAGCAACAGCTTTCAGGGCCGCCACCTTCCGTGTTGGACAAGGAGCCGGATGTGTGCCTTTTCGGAAAGAGGCCCTGCCGAGGACGAGAGCCATGAGATGTTCCTCCTCTGGGCAAGCCCGGGTCCCAGATCTTGTTGTGCCTCTGAATAGGCTGCAGGGGGACGGTGAAGACCAGCAACAGCTTTCCGGCCTGCCACCTTCCGTGTGGGACAAGGAGCCGGACGTGTGCCTTTTCGGAATCAGGCTCTGCCGAGGACAAGAGCCATGACATGTTCCACCTCTGGGCAAGCCCGGGTCCCAGATCCTGTTGTGCCTGTGAATAGGCTGCAGGGGGACGGTGAAGACCAGCAACAGCTTTCAGGGCTGCCACCTTCCTTGTGGGACAAGGAGCCGGACGTGTGCCTTTTCGAAAAGAGGCCCTGCCGAGGACGAGAGCCATGAGATGTTCCTCCTCTAGGCAAGCCCGGGTCCCAGATCCTGTTGTGCCTGTGAATAGGCTGCAGGGGGACGGTGAAGACCAGCAACAGCTTTCAGGGCTGCCACCTTCCGTGTGGGACAAGGAGCCGGACGTGTGCCTTTTCGGAAACAGGCCCTGCCGAGGACGAGAGCCATGAGATGTTCCTCCTCTGGGCAAGCCCGCGTCGTGAATCCTGTTGTGCCTGTGAATAGGCTGCAGGGGGACAGTGAAGACCAGCAACAGCTTTCAGGGCTGCCAACTTCCGTGTGGGACAAAGAGCCGGACGAGTGCCTTTTCGGAAACAGGCTCTGCCGAGGACGAGAGCCATGAGATGTTCCTCCTCTGGGCAAGCCCGGGTCCTGAATCCTGTTGTGCCTGTGAATAGGCTGCAGGGGGACGGTGAAGACCAGCAACAGCTTTCAGGGCTGCCACCTTCCGTGTGGGACAAGGAGCCGGATGTGTGCCTTTTCGGAAAGAGGCCCTGCCGAGGACGAGAGCCATGAGATGTTCCTCCTCTGGGCAAGCCCGGGTCCCAGATCCTGTTGTGCCTGTGAATAGGCTGCAGGGGGACGGTGAAGACCAGCAACAGCTTTCAGGGCTGCCACCTTCCGTGTGGGACAAGGAGCCGCACGAGTGCCCTTTCGGGAAGAGGCTCTGCCGAGGACAAGAGCCATGATATGTTCCTCCCCTGGGCAAGCCCGGGTCCCAGATCCTGTTGTGCCTGTGAATAGGCTGCAGGGGGACGGTGAAGACCAGGAACAGCTTTCCGGCCTGCCACCTTCCGTGTGGGACAAGGAGCCGGACGTGTGCCTTCTCGGAAACAGGCTCTGCCGAGGACGAGAGCCATGAGATGTTCCTCCTCTGGGCAAGCCCGGGTCCCAAATCCTGTTGTGCCTGTGAATAGGCTGCAGGGGGACGGTGAAGACCAGCAACATCTTTCAGGGCTGCCACCTTCCGTGTGGGACAAGGAGCCGGACGAGTGCCCTTTCGGGAAGAGGCTCTGCCGAGGACAAGAGCCATGATATGTTCCTCCTCTGGGAAAGCTCGGGTCCTGAATGCTATTGTACCTGTGAATAGGCTGCAGGGGGACGGTGAAGACCAGCAACAGCTTTCAGGGCTGCCACCTTCCGTGTGGGACAAGGAGCCGGACGTGTGTCTTTTCGGAAATAGGCTCTGCCGAGGACGAGAGCCATGAGATATTCCTCCTCTGGGCATGTGCAGGTTCTGAATCCTGTTGTGCCTGTGAATAGGCTGCAGGGGGACGGTGAAGACCAGCAACAGCTTTCAGGGCTGCCACCTTCCGTGTGGGACAAGGAACCGGACGTGTGCCTTTTCGGAATAGGGCTCTGCCGAGGAAGAGAGCCATGAGATGTTCCTCCTCTGGACATGCCCGGGTCCTGAATCCTGTTGTGCCTGTGAATAGGCTGCAGGGGGACGGTGAAGACCAGCAACAGCTTTCAGGGCTGCCACCTTCCTTGTGGGACAAGGAGCCGGACGTGTGCCTTCTCGGAAACAGGCTCTGCCGAGGACGAGATCCATGAGATGTTCCTCCTCTGGGCAAGCCCGGGTCCCAGATCCTGTTGTGCCTGTGAATAGGCTGCAGGGGGACGGTGAAGACCAGCAACAGCTTTCAGGGCTGCCACCTTCCGTGTGGGACAAGGAGCCGTATGTGTGCCTTTTCGGAAATAGATTCTGCCGAGGACGAGAGCTATGAGATGTTCCTCCTCTGGGCAAGCCCGGGTCCCAGATCCTGTTGTGCCTGTGAATAGGCTGCCGGGGGACGGTGAAGACCAGCAACAGCTTTCAGGGCTGCCACCTTCCTTGTGGGACAAGGAACCGGATGTGTGCCTTTTCGGAATCAGGCTCTGCCGAGGAAGAGAGCCATGAGATGTTCCTCCTCTGGGCATGTCTGGGTCCTGAATCCTGTTGTGCCTGTGAATAGGCTGCAGGGGGATGGTGAAGACCAGCAACAGCTTTCAGGGCTGCCACCATCCGTGTGGGACAAGGAGCCGGACGTGTGCCTTTTCGGAATCAGGCCCTGCCGAGGACGAGAGCCATGAGATGTTCCTCCTCTGGGCAAGCCCGCGTCGTGAATCCTGTTGTGCCTGTGAATAGGCTGCAGGGGGACAGTGAAGACCAGCAACAGCTTTCAGGGCTGCCACCTTCCGTGTGGGACAAGGAGCCGGACGTGTGCCTTTTCGGAATCGGGCTCTGCCGAGAAGAGAGCCATGAGATGTTCCTCCTCTGGGCATGTCCGGGTCCTGAATCCTGTTGTGCCTGTGAATAGGCTGCCGGGGGACGGTGAAGACCAGCAACAGCTTTCAGGGCTGCCACCTTCCTTGTGGGACAAGGAACCGGATGTGTGCCTTTTCGGAATCAGGCTCTGCCGAGGAAGAGAGCCATGAGATGTTCCTCCTCTGGGCATGTCCGGGTCCTGAATCCTGTTGTGCCTGTGAATAGGCTGCAGGGGGCCGGTGAAGACCAGCAACAGCTTTCAGGGCTGCCACCTTCCGTGTGGGACAAGGAGCCGGACGTGTGCCTTTCCGGAATCAGGCTCTGCCGAGAAGAGAGCCATGAGATGTTCCTCCTCTGGGCAAGCCCGGGTCCTGAATCCTGTTGTACCTGTGAATAGGCTGCAGGGGGACGGTGAAGACCAGCAACAGCTTTCAGGGCTGCCACCTTCCGTGTGGGACAAGGAGCCGGACGTGTGCCTTTTCGAAAAGAGGCCCTGCCGAGGACAAGAGCCATGAGATGTTCCTCCTCTGGGCAAGCCCGGGTCCCAGATCCTGTTGTGCCTGTGAATAGGCTGCAGGGGGACGGTGAAGACCAGCAACAGCTTTCAGGGCTGCCATCTTCAGTGTGGGACAAGGAGCCGGACATGTGCCTTTTCGGAATCAGGCCCTGCCGAGGACGAGAGCCATGAGATGTTCCTCCTCTGGGCAAGCCCGCGTCGTGAATCCTGTTGTGCCTGTGAATAGGCTGCAGGGGGACAGTGAAGACCAGCAACAGCTTTCAGGGCTGCCACCTTCCGTGTGGGACAAGGAGCCGGACGTGTGCCTTTTCGGAATCGGGCTCTGCCGAGATGAGAGCCATGAGATGTTCCTCCTCTGGGCATGTCCGGGTCCTGAATCCTGTTGTGCCTGTGAATAGGCTGCCGGGGGACGGTGAAGACCAGCAACAGCTTTCAGGGCTGCCACCTTCCTTGTGGGACAAGGAACTGGATGTGTGCCTTTTCGGAATCAGGCTCTGCCGAGGAAGAGAGCCATGAGATGTTCCTCCTCTGGGCATGTCCGGGTCCTGAATCCTGTTGTGCCTGTGAATATGCTGCAGGGGGCCGGTGAAGACCAGCAACAGCTTTCAGGGCTGCCACCTTCCGTGTGGGACAAGGAGCCGGACGTGTGCCTTTCCGGAATCAGGCTCTGCCGAGAAGAGAGCCATGAGATGTTCCTCCTCTGGGCAAGCCCGGGTCCTGAATCCTGTTGTACCTGTGAATAGGCTGCAGGGGGACGGTGAAGACCAGCAACAGCTTTCAGGGCTGCCACCTTCCTTGTGGGACAAGGAGCCGGACGTGTGCCTTTTCGGAATCGGGCTCTGCCGAGGAAGAGAGCCATGAGATGTTCCTCCTCTGGGCATGCCCGGGTCCTGAATCCTGTTGTGCCTGTGAATAGGCTGCAGGGGGACGGTGAAGACCAGCAACAGCTTTCAGGGCTGCCACCTTCCGTGTGGGACAAGGAGCCGGACGTGTGCCTTTTCGAAAAGACGCCCTGCCGAGGACAAGAGCCATGAGATGTTCCTCCTCTGGGCAAGCCCGGGTCCCAGATCCTGTTGTGCCTGTGAATAGGCTGCAGGGGGACGGTGAAGACCAGCAACAGCTTTCAGGGCTGCCACCTTCCGTGTGGGACAAGGAGCCGGACGTGTGCCTTTTCGGAATCAGGCCCTGCCGAGGACGAGAGCCATGAGATGTTCCTCCTCTGGGCATGCCCGGGTCCCAGATCCTGTTGTGCCTGTGAATAGGCTGCAGGGGGACGGTGAAGACCAGCAACAGCTTTCAGGGCTGCCACCTTCCGTGTGGGACAAGGAGCCGGACGTGTGCCTTTTCGGAATCAGGCCCTGCCGAGGACGAGAGCCATGAGATGTTCCTCCTCTGGGCAAGCCCGCGTCGTGAATCCTGTTGTGCCTGTGAATAGGCTGCAGGGGGACAGTGAAGACCAGCAACAGCTTTCAGGGCTGCCACCTTCCGTGTGGGACAAGGAGCCGGACGTGTGCCTTTTCGGAATCGGGCTCTGCCGAGAAGAGAGCCATGAGATGTTCCTCCTCTGGGCATGTCCGGGTCCTGAATCCTGTTGTGCCTGTGAATAGGCTGCAGGGGGACGGTGAAGACCAGCAACAGCTTTCAGGGCTGCCACCTTCCGTGTGGGACAAGGAGCCGGACATGTGCCTTTTAGGAATCGGGCTCTGCCGAGGAAGAGAGCCATGAGATGTTCCTCCTCTGGGCATGCCTGGGTCCTGAATCCTGTTGTGCCTGTGAATAGGCTGCAGGGGGACGGTGAAGACCAGCAACAGCTTTCAGGGCTGCCACCTTCCTTGTGGGACAAGGAGCCGGACGTGTGCCTTCTCGGAAACAGGCTCTGCCGAGGACGAGAGCCATGAGATGTTCCTCCTCTGGGCAAGCCCGGGTCCTGAATCCTGTTGTACCTGTGAATAGGATGCAGGGGGACGGTGAAGACCAGCAACAGCTTTCAGGGCTGCCACCTTCCGTGTGGGACAAGGAGCCGGACGTGTGCCTTTCCGGAATCAGGCTCTGCCGAGGACGAGAGCCATGAGATGTTCCTCCTCTGGGCAAGCCCGGGTTCCAGATACTGTTGTGCCTGTGAATAGGATGCAGGGGGACGGTGAAATCCAGCAACATCCTTCAGGGGTTCCAACTTCCGTGTGGGACAAGGAGCCGGACGTGTGCCTTTTCGGAATCGGGCTCTGCCGAGGAAGAGAGCCATGAGATGTTCCTCCTCTGGGCATGTCCGGGTCCTGAATCCTGTTGTGCCTGTGAATAGGCTGCAGGGGGACGGTGAAGACCAGCAACAGCTTTCAGGGCTGCCACCTTCCGTGTGGGACAAGGAGCCGGACATGTGCCTTTTAGGAATCAGGCTCTGCCGAGGAAGAGAGCCATGAGATGTTCCTCCTCTGGGCATGCCCGGGTCCTGAATCCTGTTGTGCCTGTGAATAGGCTGCAGGGGGACGGTGAAGACCAGCAACAGCTTTCAGGGCTGCCACCTTCCTTGTGGGACAAGGAGCCGGACGTGTGCCTTCTCGGAAACAGGCTCTGCCGAGGACGAGAGCCATGAGATGTTCCTCCTCTGGGCAAGCCCGGGTCCTGAATCCTGTTGTACCTGTGAATAGGCTGCAGGGGGACGGTGAAGACCAGCAACAGCTTTCAGGGCTGCCACCTTCCGTGTGGGACAAGGAGCCGGACGTGTGCCTTTCCGGAATCAGGCTCTGCCGAGGACGAGAGCCATGAGATGTTCCTCCTCTGGGCAAGCCCGGGTTCCAGATACTGTTGTGCCTGTGAATAGGCTGCAGGGGGACGGTGAAAACCAGCAACATCCTTCAGGGGTTCCAACTTCCGTGTGGGACAAGGAGCCGGACGAGTGCCCTTTCGGGAAGAGGCTCTGCCGAGGACAAGAGCCATGATATGTTCCTCCTCTGGGCAAGCCCGGGTCCTGATTCCTGTTGTACCTGTGAATAGGCTGCAGGGGGACGGTGAAGACCAGCAACAGCTTTCAGGTCTGCCACCTTCCGTGTGGGACAAGGAGCCGGACGTGTGCCTTTTCGGAATCAGGCTCTGCCGAGGACGAGAGCCATGAGATGTTCCTCCTCTGGGCAAGCCCGGGTCCCAGATCCTGTTGTACCTGTGAATAGGATGCAGGGGGACGGTGAAGACCAGCAACAGCTTTCAGGGCTGCCACCTTCCTTGTGGGACAAGGAGCCGGACGTGTGCCTTTTCGGAATCGGGCTCTGCCGAGGACGAGAGCCATGAGATGTTCCTCCTCTGGGCATGCCCGGGTCCTGAATCCTGTTGTGCCTGTGAATAGGCTGCAGGGGGACGGTGAAGACCAGCAACATCCTTCAGGGGTTCAAACTTCCGTGTGGGACAAGGATCCGGACCTGTGCCTTTTCGGAAACAGGCCCTGTCAAGGACGAGAGCCATGAGATGTTCCTCCTCTGGGCAAGCCCGGGTCCCAGATCCTGTTGTGCCTGTGAATAGGCTGCAGGGGGATGGTGAAGACCAGCAACATCTTTCCAGCCTGCCACCTTCCGTGTGGGACAAGGAGCCAGACGTGTGCCTTCTCGGAAACAGGCTCTGCCGAGGACGAGAGCCATGAGATGTTCCTCCTCTGGGCAAGCCCGGGTCCTGAATCCTGTTGTACCTGTGAATAGGCTGCAGGGGGACGGTGAAGACCAGCAACAGCTTTCAGGGCCGCCACCTTCCGTGTTGGACAAGGAGCCGGATGTGTGCCTTTTCGGAATCGGGCTCTGCCGAGGACGAGAGCCATGAGATGTTCCTCCTCTGGGCAAGCCCGGGTCCCAGATCCTGTTGTGCCTGTGAATAGGCTGCAGGGGGACGGTGAAGACCAGCAACATCTTTCAGGGCTGCCACCTTCCGTGTGGGACAAGGAGCCGGACGAGTGCCCTTTCGGAAAGAGGCTCTGCCGAGGACGAGAGCCATGATATGTTCCTCCTCTGGGCAAGCTCAGATCCTGAATCCTGTTGTACCTGTGAATAGGCTGCAGGGGGATGGTGAAGACCAGCAACAGCTTTCAGGGCTGCCACCTTCCGTGTGGGACAAGGAGCCGGACGTGTGCCTTTTCGAAAAGAGGCTCTGCCGAGGACGAGAGCCATGAGATGTTCCTCCTCTGGGCATGCCCGGGTCCTGAATCCTGTTGTGCCTGTGAATAGGTTGCAGGGGGACGGTGAAGAAGAGGAACATCTTTCCGGCCTGCCACCTTCCGTGTGGGACAAGGAGCCGGACGTGTGCCTTCTCGGAAACAGGCTCTGCCGAGGACGAGAGCCATGAGATGTTCCTCCTCTGGGCAAGCCCGGGTCCCAAATCCTGTTGTGCCTGTGAATAGGCTGCAGGGGGCCGGTGAAGACCAGCAACAGCTTTCAGGGCTGCCACCTTCCGTGTGGGACAAGGAGCCGGACGAGTGCCCTTTCGGGAAGAGGCTCTGCCGAGGACAAGAGCCATGATATGTTCCTCCTCTGGGCAAGCCCGGGTCCTGAATCCTATTGTACCTGTGAATAGGCTGCAGGGGGACGGTGAAGACCAGCAACAGCTTTCAGGTCTGCCACCTTCCGTGTGGGACAAGGAGCCGGACGTGTGCCTTTTCGGAATCAGGCTCTGCCGAGGACGAGAGCCATGAGATGTTCCTCCTCTGGGCAAGCCCGGGTCCTGAATCCTGTTGTACCTGTGAATAGGCTGCAGGGGGACGGTGAAGACCAGCAACAGCTTTCAGGGCCGCCACCTTCCGTGTTGGACAAGGAGCCGGATGTGTGCCTTTTCGGAATCGGGCTCTGCCGAGGACGAGAGCCATGAGATGTTCCTCCTCTGGGCAAGCCCGGGTCCCAGATCCTGTTGTGCCTGTGAATAGGCTGCAGGGGGACGGTGAAGACCAGCAACATCTTTCAGGGCTGCCACCTTCCGTGTGGGACAAGGAGCCGGACGAGTGCCCTTTCGGAAAGAGGCTCTGCCGAGGACGAGAGCCATGATATGTTCCTCCTCTGGGCAAGCTCAGATCCTGAATCCTGTTGTACCTGTGAATAGGCTGCAGGGGGATGGTGAAGACCAGCAACAGCTTTCAGGGCTGCCACCTTCCGTGTGGGACAAGGAGCCGGACGTGTGCCTTTTCGAAAAGAGGCTCTGCCGAGGACGAGAGCCATGAGATGTTCCTCCTCTGGGCATGCCCGGGTCCTGAATCCTGTTGTGCCTGTGAATACGTTGCAGGGGGACGGTGAAGAAGAGGAACATCTTTCCGGCCTGCCACCTTCCGTGTGGGACAAGGAGCCGGACGTGTGCCTTCTCGGAAACAGGCTCTGCCGAGGACGAGAGCCATGAGATGTTCCTCCTCTGGGCAAGCCCGGGTCCCAAATCCTGTTGTGCCTGTGAATAGGCTGCAGGGGGCCGGTGAAGACCAGCAACAGCTTTCAGGGCTGCCACCTTCCGTGTGGGACAAGGAGCCGGACGAGTGCCCTTTCGGGAAGAGGCTCTGCCGAGGACAAGAGCCATGATATGTTCCTCCTCTGGGCAAGCCCGGGTCCTGAATCCTATTGTACCTGTGAATAGGCTGCAGGGGGACGGTGAAGACCAGCAACAGCTTTCAGGGCTGCCACCTTCCGTGTGGGACAAGGAGCCGGACGTGTGCCTTTTCGGAAATAGGCTCTGCCGAGGACGAGAGCCATGAGATGTTCCTCCTCTGGGCAAGCCCGGGTCCCAGATCCTGTTGTGCCTGTGAATAGGCTGCAGGGGGACGGTGAAGACCAGCAACAGCTTTCAGGGCTGCCACCTTCCTTGTGGGACAAGGAGCCGGACGTGTGCCTTTTCGGAATCGGGCTCTGCCGAGGACGAGAGCCATGAGATGTTCCTCCTCTGGGCATGTCCGGGTCCTGAATCCTGTTGTGCGTGTGAATAGGCTGCAGGGGGACGGTGAAGACCAGCAACAGCTTTCAGGGCTGCCACCTTCCGTGTGGGACAAGGAGCCGGACGTGTGCCTTTTCGGAATCGGGCTCTGCCGAGGAAGAGAGCCATGAGATGTTCCTCCTCTGGGCATGCCCGGGTCCTGAATCCTGTTGTGCCTGTGAATAGGCTGCAGGGGGACGGTGAAGACCAGCAACAGCTTTCAGGGCTGCCACCTTCCGTGTGGGACAAGGAGCCGGACGTGTGCCTTCTCGGAAACAGGCTGTGCCGAGGACGAGAGCCATGAGATGTTCCTCCTCTGGGCAAGCCCGGGTCCTGAATCCTGTTGTACCTGTGAATAGGCTGCAGGGGGACGGTGAAGACCAGCAACAGCTTTCAGGGCTGCCACCTTCCGTGTGGGACAAGGAGCCGGATGTGTGCCTTTTCGGAAATAGGCTCTGCCGAGGACGAGAGCTATGAGATGTTCCTCCTCTGGGCAAGCCCGGGTCCCAGATCCTGTCGTACCTGTGAATAGGCTGCCGGGGGACGGTGAAGACCAGCAACAGCTTTCAGGGCTGCCACCTTCCGTGTGGGACAAGGAACCGGACGTGTGCCTTTTCGGAATCAGGCTCTGCCGAGGAAGAGAGCCATGAGATGTTCCTCCTCTGGGCATGTCCGGGTCCTGAATCCTGTTGTGCCTGTGAATAGGCTGCAGGGGGACGGTGAAGACCAGCAACAGCTTTCAGGGCTGCCACCTTCCTTGTGGGACAAGGAGCCGGACGTGTGCCTTTTCGGAATCGGGCTCTGCCGAGGAAGAGAGCCATGAGATGTTCCTCCTCTGGGCATGCCCGGGTCCTGAATCCTGTTGTGCCTGTGAATAGGCTGCAAGGGGAAGGTGAAGACCAGCAACAGCTTTCAGGGCTGCCACCTTCCTTGTGGGACAAGGAGCCGGACGTGTGCCTTCTCGGAAACAGGCTCTGCCGAGGACGAGAGCCATGAGATGTTCCTCCTCTGGGCAAGCCCGCGTCCTGAATCCTGTTGTACCTGTGAATAGGCTGCAGGGGGACGGTGAAGACCAGCAACAGCTTTCAGGGCTGCCACCTTCCGTGTGGGACAAGGAGCCGGACGTGTGCCTTTCCGGAATCAGGCTCTGCCGAGGACGAGAGCCATGAGATGTTCCTCCTCTGGGCAAGCCCGGGTCCCAGATACTGTTGTGCCTGTGAATAGGCTGCAGGGGGACCGTGAAAACCAGCAAAATCCTTCAGGGGTTCCAACTTCCCTGTGGGACAAGGAGCCGGACGTGTGCCTTTTCGGAAACAGGCCCTGTCGAGGACGAGAGCCATGAGATGTTCCTCCTCTGGGCAAGCCCGGGTCCCAGATCCTGTTGTGCCTGTGAATAGGCTGCAGGGGGATGGTGAAGACCAGCAACAGCTTTCAGGGCTGCCACCTTCCGTGTGGGACAAGGAGCCGGACGTGTGCCTTCTCGGAAACAGGCTCTGCCGAGGACGAGAGCCATGAGATGTTCCTCCTCTGGGCAAACCCGGGTCCCAAATCCTGTTGTGCCTGTGAATAGGCTGCAGGGGGACGGTGAAGACCAGCAACATCTTTCAGGGCTGCCACCTTCCGTGTGGGACAAGGAGTCGGACGAGTGCCCTTTCGGGAAGAGGCTCTGCCGAGGACAAGAGCCATGATATGTTCCTCCTCTGGGCAAGCCCGGGTCCTGATTCCTGTTGTACCTGTGAATAGGCTGCAGGGGGACGGTGAAGACCAGCAACAGCTTTCAGGGCTGCCACCTTCCTTGTGGGACAAGGTGCCGGACGTGTGCCTTTTCGGAATCGGGCTCTGCCGAGGAAGAGAGCCATGAGATGTTCCTCCTCTGGGCATGCCCGGGTCCTGAATCCTGTTGTGCCTGTGAATAGGCTGCAGGGGGACGGTGAAGACCAGCAACAGCTTTCAGGGCTGCCACCTTCCGTGTGGGACAAGGAGCCGGACGTGTGCCTTTTCGGAAACAGGCCCTGCCGAGGACGAGAGCCATGAGATGTTCCTCCTCTGGGCAAGCCCGCGTCGTGAATCCTGTTGTGCCTGTGAATAGGCTGCAGGGGGACAGTGAAGACCAGCAACAGCTTTCAGGGCTGCCACCTTCCGTGTGGGACAAGGAGCCGGACGTGTGCCTTTTCGGAATCGGGCTCTGCCGAGAAGAGAGCCATGAGATGTTCCTCCTCTGGGCATGTCCGGGTCCTGAATCCTGTTGTGCCTGTGAATAGGCTGCAGGGGGACGGTGAAGACCAGCAACAGCTTTCAGGGCTGCCACCTTCCGTGTGGGACAAGGAGCCGGACATGTGCCTTCTCGGAAACAGGCTCTGCCGAGGACGAGAGCCATGAGATGTTCCTCCTCTGGGCAAGCCCGGGTCCTGAATCCTGTTGTACCTGTGAATAGGCTGCAGGGGGACGGTGAAGACCAGCAACAGCTTTCAGGGCTGCCACCTTCCGTGTGGGACAAGGAGCCGGACATGTGCCTTTTCGGAATCGGGCTCTGCCGAGGAAGAGAGCCATGAGATGTTCCTCCTCTGGGCAAGCCCGGGTCCCAGATCCTGTTGTGCCTGTGAATAGGCTGCAGGGGGACGGTGAAAACCAGCAACATCCTTCAGGGGTTCCAACTTCCGTGTGGGACAAGGAGCCGGACATGTGCCTTTTCGGAATCGGGCTCTGCCGAGGAAGAGAGCCATGAGATGTTCCTCCTCTGGGCAAGCCCGGGTCCCAGATCCTGTTGTGCCTGTGAATAGGCTGCAGGGGGATGGTGAAGACCAGCAACAGCTTTCAGGGCTGCCACCTTCCGTGTGGGACAAGGAGCCGGACGTGTGCCTTCTCGGAAACAGGCTCTGCCGAGGACGAGAGCCATGAGATGTTCCTCCTCTGGGCAAGCCCGGGTCCCAAATCCTGTTGTGCCTGTGAATAGGCTGCAGGGGGACGGTGAAGACCAGCAACATCTTTCAGGGCTGCCACCTTCCGTGTGGGACAAGGAGCCGGACGAGTGCCCTTTCGGGAAGAGGCTCTGCCGAGGACAAGAGCCATGATATGTTCCTCCTCTGGGCATGCCCGGGTCCTGAATCCTGTTGTGCCTGTGAATAGGCTGCAGGGGGACGGTAAAGACCAGCAACATCCTTCAGGGGTTCAAACTTCCGTGTGGGACAAGGATCCGGACGTGTGCCTTTTCGGAAACAGGCCCTGTCGAGGACGAGAGCCATGAGATGTTCCTCCTCTGGGCAAGCCCGGGTCCCAGATCCTGTTGTGCCTGTGAATAGGCTGCAGGGGGATGGTGAAGACCAGCAACATCTTTCCAGCCTGCCACCTTCCGTGTGGGACAAGGAGCCAGACGTGTGCCTTCTCGGAAACAGGCTCTGCCGAGGACGAGAGCCATGAGATGTTCCTCCTCTGGGCAAGCCCGGGTCCTGAATCCTGTTGTACCTGTGAATAGGCTGCAGGGGGACGGTGAAGACCAGCAACAGCTTTCAGGGCTGCCACCTTCCGTGTTGGACAAGGAGCCGGACGTGTGCCTTTTCGGAATCGGGCTCTGCCGAGGACGAGAGCCATGAGATGTTCCTCCTCTGGGCAAGCCCGGGTCCCAGATCCTGTTGTGCCTGTGAATAGGCTGCAGGGGGACGGTGAAGACCAGCAACATCTTTCAGGGCTGCCACCTTCCGTGTGGGACAAGGAGCCGGACGAGTGCCCTTTCGGAAAGAGGCTCTGCCGAGCACGAGAGCCATGATATGTTCCTCCTCTGGGCAAGCCCAGGTCCTGAATCCTGTTGTACCTGTGAATAGGCTGCAGGGGGACGGTGAAGACCAGGAACATCTTTCCGGCCTGCCACCTTCCGTGTGGGACAAGGAGCCGGACGTGTGCCTTTTAGGAAACAGGCTCTGCCGAGGACGAGAGCCATGAGATGTTCCTCCTCTGGGCAAGCCCGAGTCCCAAATCCTGTTGTGCCTGTGAATAGGCTGCAGGGGGCCGGTGAAGACCAGCAACATCTTTCAGGGCTGCCACCTTCCGTGTGGGACAAGGAGCCGGACGAGTGCCCTTTCGGGAAGAGGCTCTGCCGAGGACAAGAGCCATGATATGTTCCTCCTCTGGGCAAGCCCGGGTCCTGAATCCTATTGTACCTGTGAATAGGCTGCAGGGGGACGGTGAAGACCAGCAACAGCTTTCAGGGCTGCCACCTTCCGTGTGGGACAAGGAGCCGGACGTGTGCCTTTTCGGAAATAGGCTCTGCCGAGGACGAGAGCCATGAGATGTTCCTCCTCTGGGCAAGCCCGGGTCCCAGATCCTGTTGTGCCTGTGAATAGGCTGCAGGGGGACGGTGAAGACCAGCAACAGCTTTCAGGGCTGCCACCTTCCTTGTGGGACAAGGAGCCGGACGTGTGCCTTTTCGGAATCGGGCTCTGCCGAGGACGAGAGCCATGAGATGTTCCTCCTCTGGGCATGTGCGGGTCCTGAATCCTGTTGTGCCTGTGAATAGGCTGCAGGGGGACGGTGAAGACCAGCAACAGCTTTCAGGGCTGCCACCTTCCGTGTGGGACAAGGAGCCGGACGTGTGCCTTTTCGGAATCGGGCTCTGCCGAGGAAGAGAGCCATGAGATGTTCCTCCTCTGGGCATGCCCGGTTCCTGAATCCTGTTGTGCCTGTGAATAGGCTGCAGGGGGACGGTGAAGACCAGCAACAGCTTTCAGGGCTGCCACCTTCCGTATGGGACAAGGAGCCGGACGTGTGCCTTCTCGGAAACAGGCTGTGCCGAGGACGAGAGCCATGAGATGTTTCTCCTCTGGGCAAGCCCGGGTCCTGAATCCTGTTGTACCTGTGAATAGGCTGCAGGGGGACGGTGAAGACCAGCAACAGCTTTCAGGGCTGCCACCTTCCGTGTGGGACAAGGAGCCGGATGTGTGCCTTTTCGGAAATAGGCTCTGCCGAGGACGAGAGCTATGAGATGTTCCTCCTCTGGGCAAGCCCGGGTCCCAGATCCTGTCGTACCTGTGAATAGGCTGCCGGGGGACGGTGAAGACCAGCAACAGCTTTCAGGGCTGCCACCTTCCTTGTGGGACAAGGAGCCGGACGTGTGCCTTTTCGGAATCGGGCTCTGCCGAGGACGAGAGCCATGAGATGTTCCTCCTCTGGGCATGTGCGGGTCCTGAATCCTGTTGTGCCTGTGAATAGGCTGCAGGGGGACGGTGAAGACCAGCAACAGCTTTCAGGTCTGCCACCTTCCGTGTGGGACAAGGAGCCGGACGTGTGCCTTTTCGGAATCGGGCTCTGCCGAGAAGAGAGCCATGAGATGTTCCTCCTCTGGGCATGTCCGGGTCCTGAATCCTGTTGTGCCTGTGAATAGGCTGCAGGGGGACGGTGAAGACCAGCAACAGCTTTCAGGGCTGCCACCTTCCGTGTGGGACAAGGAGCCGGACGGTTGGCTTTCCGGAATCAGGCTCTGCCGAGGACGAGAGCCATGAGATGTTCCTCCTCTGGGCAAGCCCGGGTCCCAGATCCTGTTGTGCCTGTGAATAGGCTGCAGGGGGACGGTGAAGACCAGCAACATCTTTCCGGCTTGCCACCTTCCGTGTGGGACAAGGAGCCGGACGAGTGCCTTTTCGGAATCAGGCTCTGCCGAAGACGAGAGCCATGAGATGTTCCACCTCTGGGCAAGCCCGGGTCCCAGATCCTGTTGTGCCTGTGAATACGCTGCAGGGGGACGGTGAAGACCAGCAACAGCTTTCAGGGCTGCCACCTTCCTTGTCGGACAAGGAGCCGGACGTGCGCCTTTTCGAAAAGAGGCCCTGCCGAGGAAGAGAGCCATGAGATGTTCCTCCTCTGGGCATGCCCGGGTCCTGAATCCTGTTGTGCCTGTGAATAGGCTGCAGGGGGATGGTGAAGACCAGCAACAGCTTTCAGGGCTGCCACCTTCCGTGTGGGACAAGGAGCCGGACGTGTGCCTTTTCGGAATCAGGCTCTGCCGAGGACGAGAGCCATGAGATGTTCCTCCTCTGGGCATGCCAGGGTCCCAGATGCTGTTGTACCTGTGAATAGGCTGTAGGGGGACGGTGAAGACCAGCAACAGCTTTCAGGGCTGCCACCTTCCGTGTGGGACAAGGAGCCGGACGTGTGCCTTTTCGGAAACAGGCCCTGCCGAGGACGAGAGCCATGAGATGTTCCTCCTCTGGGCAATCCCGCGTCGTGAATCCTGTTGTGCCTGTGAATAGGCTGCAGGGGGACAGTGAAGACCAGCAACAGCTTTCAGGGCTGCCACCTTCCGTGTGGGACAAGGAGCCGGACGTGTGCCTTTTCGGAATCGGGCTCTGCCGAGGAAGAGAGCCATGAGATGTTCCTCCTCTGGGCAATCCCGCGTCGTGAATCCTGTTGTGCCTGTGAATAGGCTGCAGGGGGACAGTGAAGACCAGCAACAGCTTTCAGGGCTGCCACCTTCCGTGTGGGACAAGGAGCCAGACGTGTGCCTTTTCGGAATCGGGCTCTGCCGAGAAGAGAGCCATGAGATGTTCCTCCTCTGGGCATGTCCGGGTCCTGAATCCTGTTGTGCCTGTGAATAGGCTGCAGGGGGACGGTGAAGACCAGCAACAGCTTTCAGGGCTGCCACCTTCCGTGTGGGACAAGGAGCCGGACGGTTGGCTTTCCGGAATCAGGCTCTGCCGAGGACGAGAGCCATGAGATGTTCCTCCTCTGGGCAAGCCCGGGTCCCAGATCCTGTTTTGCCTGTGAATAGGCTGCAGGGGGACGGTGAAGACCAGCAACAGCTATCAGGGCTGCCACCTTCCGTGTGGGACAAGGAGCCGGACGAGTGCCTTTTCGGAATCAGGCTCTGCCGAAGACGAGAGCCATGAGATGTTCCACCTCTGGGCAAGCCCGGGTCCCAAATCCTGTTGTGCCTGTGAATAGGCTGCAGGGGGACGGTGAAGACCAGCAACAGCTTTCAGGGCTGCCACCTTCCTTGTCGGACAAGGAGCCGGACGTGCGCCTTTTCGAAAAGAGGCCCTGCCGAGGAAGAGAGCCATGATATGTTCCTCCTCTGGGCATGCCCGGGTCCTGAATCCTGTTGTGCCTGTGAATAGGCAGCAGGGGGACGGTGAAGACCAGCAACAGCTTTCAGGGCTGCCACCTTCCGTGTGGGACAAGGAGCCGGACGTGTGCCTTTTCGAAAAGAGGCCCTGCCGAGGACGAGAGCCATGAGATGTTCCTCCTCTGGGCAAGCCCGGGTCCCAGATCCTGTTGTGCCTGTGAATAGGCTGCAGGGGGACGGTGAAGACCAGCAACAGCTTTCAGGGCTGCCACCTTCCGTGTGGGACAAGGAGCCGGACGTGTGCCTTTTCGGAAAGAGGCCCTGCCGAGGACGAGAGCCACGAGATGTTCCTCCTCTGGGCAAGCCCGGGTCCCAGATCCTGTTGTGCCTGTGAATAGGCTGCAGGGGGACGGTGAAGACCAGCAACAGCTTTCAGGGCTGCCACCTTCCGTGTGGGACAAGGAGCCGGACGTGTGCCTTTTCGGAATCGGGCTCTGCCGAGGAAGAGAGCCATGAGATGTTCCTCCTCTGGGCATGTCCGGGTCCTGAATCCTGTTGTGCCTGTGAATAGGCTGCAGGGGGACGGTGAAGACCAGCAACAGCTTTCAGGGCTGCCACCTTCCGTGTGGGACAAGGAACCGGACGTGTGGCTTTCCGGAATCAGGCTCTGCCGAGGAAGAGAGACATGAGATGTTCCTCCTCTGGGCAAGCCCGGGTCCCAGATCCTGTTGTGCCTGTGAATAGGCTGCAGGGGGACGGTGAAGACCAGCAACAGCTATCAGGGCTGCCACCTTCCGTGTGGGACAAGGAGCCGGACGAGTGCCTTTTCGGAATCAGGCTCTGCCGAAGACGAGAGCCATGAGATGTTCCACCTCTGGGCAAGCCCGGGTCCCAAATCCTGTTGTGCCTGTGAATAGGCTGCAGGGGGACCGTAAAGACCAGCAACAGCTTTCAGGGCTACCACCTTCCTTGTCGGACAAGGAGCCGGACGTGTGCCTTTTCGAAAAGAGGCTCTGCCGAGGACAAGAGCCATGATATGTTCCTCCTCTGGGCAAGCCCGGGTCCTGAATCCTGTTGTACCTCTGAATAGGCTGCAGGGGGACGGTGAAGACCAGCAACAGCTTTCAGGGCTGCCACCTTCCGTGTGGGACAAGGAGCCGGACGTGTGCCTTTTCGGAAACAGGCCCTGCCGAGGACGAGAGCCATGAGATGTTCCTCCTCTGGGCAAGCCCGGGTCCCAGATCCTGTTGTACCTGTGAATAGGCTGCAGGGGGACGGTGAAGACCAGCAACAGCTTTCAGGGCTGCCACCTTCCTTGTGGGACAAGGAGCCGGACGTGTGCCTTTTCGAAAAGAGGCCCTGCCGAGGACGAGAGCCATGAGATGTTCCTCCTCTGGGAAGCCCGGGTCCCAGATCCTGTTGTGCGTGTGAATAGGCTGCAGGGGGACGGTGAAGACCAGCAACAGCTTTCAGGGCTGCCACCTTCCGTGTGGGACAAGGAGCCGGACGAGTGCCTTTTCGGAATCAGGCTCTGCCGAAGACGAGATCCATGAGATGTTCCACCTCTGGGCAAGCCCGGGTCCCAAATCCTGTTGTGCCTGTGAATAGGCTGCAGGGGGACGGTGAAGACCAGCAACAGCTTTCAGGGCTGCCACCTTCCTTCTCGGACAAGGAGCCGGACGTGTGCCTTTTCGAAAAGAGGCACTGCCGAGGACGAGAGCCATGAGATGTTCCTCCTCTGGGCAAGCCCGGGTCCCAAATCCTGTTGTGCCTGTGAATAGGCTGCAGGGGGACGGTGAAGACCAGCAACATCTTTCAGGGCTGCCACCTTCCGTGTGGGAAAAGGAGCCGGACGAGTGCCTTTTCGGGAAGAGGCTCTGCCGAGGACAAGAGCCATGATATGTTCCTCCTCTGGGAAAGCCCGGGTCCTGAATCCTGTTGTACCTCTGAATAGGCTGCAGGGGGACGGTGAAGACCAGCAACAGCTTTCAGGGCTGCCACCTTCCTTGTGGGACAAGGAGCCGGACGTGTGCCTTTTCGGAATCGGGCTCTGCCGAGGAAGAGAGCCATGAGATGTTCCTCCTCTGGGCATGCCCGGGTCCCAGATCCTGTTGTGTCTGTGAATAGGCTGCAGGGGGACGGTGAAGACCAGCAACAGCTTTCAGGGCTGCCACCTTCCTTGTGGGACAAGGAGCCGGATGTGTGCCTTTTCGAAAAGAGGCCCTGCCGAGGACGAGAGCCATGAGATGTTCCTCCTCTGGGCAAGCCCGGGTCCCAGATCCTGTTGTGCCTGTGAATAGGCTGCAGGGGGACGGTGAAGACCAGCAACAGCTTTCAGGGCTGCCACCTTCCGTGTGGGACAAGGAGCCGGACGTGTGGCTTTCCGGAATCAGGCTCTGCCGAGGACGAGAGCCATGAGATGTTCCTCCTCTGGGCAAGCCCGGGTCCCAGATCCTGTTGTGCCTGTGAATAGGCTGCAGGGGGACGGTGAAGACCAGCAACAGCTATCAGGGCTGCCACCTTCCGTGTGGGACAAGGAGCCGGACGAGTGCCTTTTCGGAATCAGGCTCTGCCGAAGACGAGAGCCATGAGATGTTCCACCTCTGGGCAAGCCCGGGTCCCAAATACTGTTGTGCCTGTGAATAGGCTGCAGGGGGACGGTGAAGACCAGCAACAGCTTTCAGGGCTGCCACCTTCCTTGTCGGACAAGGAGCCGGACGTGTGCCTTTTCTAAAAGAGGCTCTGCCGAGGACGAGAGCCATGAGATGTTCCTCCTCTGGGCAAGCCCGGGTCCCAGATCCTGTTGTGCCGTTGAATAGGCTGCAGGGGGATGGTGAAGACCAGCAACATCTTTCCGGCCTGCCACCTTCCGTGTGGGACAAGGAGCCGGACGTGTGCCTTCTCGGAAACAGGCCCTGTCAAGGACGAGAACCATGAGGTGTTCCTCCTCTGGGCAAGCCCGCGTCGTGAATCCTGTTGTGCCTGTGAATAGGCTGCAGGGGGACAGTGAAGACCAGCAACAGCTTTCAGGGCTGCCACCTTCCGTGTGGGACAAGGAGCCGGACGTGTGCCTTTTCGGAATCGGGCTCTGCCGAGGAAGAGAGCCATGAGATGTTCCTCCTCTGGGCATGTCCGGGTCCTGAATCCTGTTGTGCCTGTGAATAGGCTGCCGGGGGACGGTGAAGACCAGCAACAGCTTTCAGGGCTGCCACCTTCCTTGTGGGACAAGGAGCCGGACGTGTGCCTTTTCGGAATCGGGCTCTGCCGAGGACGAGAGCCATGAGATGTTCCTCCTCTGGGCATGTGCGGGTCCTGAATCCTGTTGTGCCTGTGAATAGGCTGCAGGGGGACGGTGAAGACCAGCAACAGCTTTCAGGTCTGCCACCTTCCGTGTGGGACAAGGAGCCGGACGTGTGCCTTTTCGGAATCGGGCTCTGCCGAGGAAGAGAGCCATGAGATGTTCCTCCTCTGGGCATGCCCGGGTCCTGAATCCTGTTGTGCCTGTGAATAGGCTGCAGGGGGACGGTGAAGACCAGCAACAGCTTTCAGGGCTGCCACCTTCCGTGTGGGACAAGGAGCCGGACGTGTGCCTTCTCGGAATCAGGCTCTGCCGAGGACGAGAGCCATGAGATGTTCCTCCTCTGGGCAAGCCCGGGTCCTGAATCCTGTTGTGCCTGTGAATAGGCTGCAGGGGGACGGTGAAGACCAGCAACAGCTTTCAGGGCTGCCACCTTCCGTGTGGGACAAGGAGCCGGACGTGTGACTTTTCAGAAATAGACTCTGCTGAGGACGAGAGCCATGATATGTTCCTCCTCTGGGCAAGCCCGGGTCCCAGATCCTGTTGTGCCTGTGAATAGGCTGCAGGGGGACGGTGAAGACCAGCAACAGCTTTCAGGGCTGCCACCTTCCTTGTGGGACAAGGAGCCGGACGTGTGCCTTTTCGGAATCGGGCTCTGCCGAGGAAGAGAGCCATGAGATGTTCCTCCTCTGGGCATGCCCGGGTCCTGAATCCTGTTGTGCCTGTGAATAGGCTGCAAGGGGAAGGTGAAGACCAGCAACAGCTTTCAGGGCTGCCACCTTCCGTGTGGGACAAGGAGCCGGACGTGTGCCTTTTCGAAAAGAGGCCCTGCCGAGGACGAGAGCCATGAGATGTTCCGTCTCTGGGCAAGCCCGGGTCCCAGATCCTGTTGTGCCTGTGAATAGGCTGCAGGGGGACGGTGAAGACCAGCAACAGCTTTCAGGGCTGCCACCTTCCGTGTGGGACAAGGAGCCGGCCGTGTGCCTTTTCGGAAACAGGCCCTGCCGAGGACGAGAGCCATGAGATGTTCCTCCTCTGGGCAAGCCCGCGTCGTGAATCCTGTTGTGCCTGTGAATAGGCTGCAGGGGGACGGTGAAGACCAGCAACAGCTTTCAGGGCTGCCACCTTCCGTGTGGGACAAGGAGCCGGACGTGTGCCTTTTCGGAATCGGGCTCTGCCGAGAAGAGAGCCATGAGATGTTCCTCCTCTGGGCATGTCCGGGTCCTGAATCCTGTTGTGCCTGTGAATAGGCTGCAGGGGGACGGTGAAGACCAGCAACATCTTTCCGGCCTGCCACCTTCCGTGTGGGACAAGGAGCCGGACGTGTGCCTTCTCGGAAACAGGCCCTGTCAAGGACGAGAACCATGAGGTGTTCCTCCTCTGGGCAAGCCCGCGTCGTGAATCCTGTTGTGCCTGTGAATAGGCTGCAGGGGGACAGTGAAGACCAGCAACAGCTTTCAGGGCTGCCACCTTCCGTGTGGGACAAGGAGCCGGACGTGTGCCTTTTCGGAATCGGGCTCTGCCGAGGAAGAGAGCCATGAGATGTTCCTCCTCTGGGCATGTCCGGGTCCTGAATCCTGTTGTGCCTGTGAATAGGCTGCCGGGGGACGGTGAAGACCAGCAACAGCTTTCAGGGCTGCCACCTTCCGTGTGGGACAAGGAGCCGGACGTGTGCCTTTTCGGAATCGGGCTCTGCCGAGGACGAGAGCCATGAGATGTTCCTCCTCTGGGCATGTGCGGGTCCTGAATCCTGTTGTGCCTGTGAATAGATTGCAGGGGGACGGTGAAGACCAGCAACAGCTTTCAGGTCTGCCACCTTCCGTGTGGGACAAGGAGCCGGACGTGTGCCTTTTCGGAATCGGGCTCTGCCGAGGAAGAGAGCCATGAGATGTTCCTCCTCTGGGCATGCCCGGGTCCTGAATCCTGTTGTGCCTGTGAATAGGCTGCAGGGGGACGGTGAAGACCAGCAACAGCTTTCAGGGCTGCCACCTTCCGTGTGGGACAAGGAGCCGGACGTGTGCCTTCTCGGAAACAGGCTCTGCCGAGGACGAGAGCCATGAGATGTTCCTCCTCTGGGCAAGCCCGGGTCCTGAATCCTGTTGTGCCTGTGAATAGGCTGCAGGGGGACGGTGAAGACCAGCAACAGCTTTCAGGGCTGCCACCTTCCGTGTGGGACAAGGAGCCGGACGTGTGACTTTTCAGAAATAGACTCTGCTGAGGACGAGAGCCATGATATGTTCCTCCTCTGGGCAAGCCCGGGTCCCAGATCCTGTTGTGCCTGTGAATAGGCTGCAGGGGGACGGTGAAGACCAGCAACAGCTTTCAGGGCTGCCACCTTCCGTGTGGGACAAGGAGCCGGACGGTTGGCTTTCCGGAATCAGGCTCTGCCGAGGACGAGAGCCATGAGATGTTCCTCCTCTGGGCAAGCCCGGGTCCCAGATCCTGTTGTGCCTGTGAATAGGCTGCAGGGGGACGGTGAAGACCAGCAACATCTTTCCGGCTTGCCACCTTCCGTGTGGGACAAGGAGCCGGACGAGTGCCTTTTCGGAATCAGGCTCTGCCGAAGACGAGAGCCATGAGATGTTCCACCTCTGGGCAAGCCCGGGTCCCATATCCTGTTGTGCCTGTGAATAGGCTGCAGGGGGACGGTGAAGACCAGCAACAGCTTTCAGGGCTGCCACCTTCCTTGTCGGACAAGGAGCCGGACGTGCGCCTTTTCGAAAAGAGGCCCTGCCGAGGAAGAGAGCCATGAGATGTTCCTCCTCTGGGCATGCCCGGGTCCTGAATCCTGTTGTGCCTGTGAATAGGCTGCAGGGGGATGGTGAAGACCAGCAACAGCTTTCAGGGCTGCCACCTTCCGTGTGGGACAAGGAGCCGGACGTGTGCCTTTTCGGAATCAGGCTCTGCCGAGGACGAGAGCCATGAGATGTTCCTCCTCTGGGCATGCCAGGGTCCCAGATGCTGTTGTACCTGTGAATAGGCTGTAGGGGGACGGTGAAGACCAGCAACAGCTTTCAGGGCTGCCACCTTCCGTGTGGGACAAGGAGCCGGACGTGTGCCTTTTCGGAAACAGGCCCTGCCGAGGACGAGAGCCATGAGATGTTCCTCCTCTGGGCAATCCCGCGTCGTGAATCCTGTTGTGCCTGTGAATAGGCTGCAGGGGGACAGTGAAGACCAGCAACAGCTTTCAGGGCTGCCACCTTCCGTGTGGGACAAGGAGCCGGACGTGTGCCTTTTCGGAATCAGGCTCTGCCGAGGACGAGAGCCATGAGATGTTCCTCCTCTGGGCATGCCAGGGTCCCAGATGCTGTTGTACCTGTGAATAGGCTGTAGGGGGACGGTGAAGACCAGCAACAGCTTTCAGGGCTGCCACCTTCCGTGTGGGACAAGGAGCCGGACGTGTGCCTTTTCGGAAACAGGCCCTGCCGAGGACGAGAGCCATGAGATGTTCCTCCTCTGGGCAATCCCGCGTCGTGAATCCTGTTGTGCCTGTGAATAGGCTGCAGGGGGACAGTGAAGACCAGCAACAGCTTTCAGGGCTGCCACCTTCCGTGTGGGACAAGGAGCCGGACGTGTGCCTTTTCGGAATCGGGCTCTGCCGAGGAAGAGAGCCATGAGATGTTCCTCCTCTGGGCAATCCCGCGTCGTGAATCCTGTTGTGCCTGTGAATAGGCTGCAGGGGGACAGTGAAGACCAGCAACAGCTTTCAGGGCTGCCACCTTCCGTGTGGGACAAGGAGCCAGACGTGTGCCTTTTCGGAATCGGGCTCTGCCGAGAAGAGAGCCATGAGATGTTCCTCCTCTGGGCATGTCCGGGTCCTGAATCCTGTTGTGCCTGTGAATAGGCTGCAGGGGGACGGTGAAGACCAGCAACAGCTTTCAGGGCTGCCACCTTCCGTGTGGGACAAGGAGCCGGACGGTTGGCTTTCCGGAATCAGGCTCTGCCGAGGACGAGAGCCATGAGATGTTCCTCCTCTGGGCAAGCCCGGGTCCCAGATCCTGTTTTGCCTGTGAATAGGCTGCAGGGGGACGGTGAAGACCAGCAACAGCTTTCAGGGCTGCCACCTTCCGTGTGGGACAAGGAGCCGGACGAGTGCCTTTTCGGAATCAGGCTCTGCCGAAGACGAGAGCCATGAGATGTTCCACCTCTGGGCAAGCCCGGGTCCCAAATCCTGTTGTGCCTGTGAATAGGCTGCAGGGGGACGGTGAAGACCAGCAACAGCTTTCAGGGCTGCCACCTTCCTTGTCGGACAAGGAGCCGGACGTGCGCCTTTTCGAAAAGAGGCCCTGCCGAGGAAGAGAGCCATGATATGTTCCTCCTCTGGGCATGCCCGGGTCCTGAATCCTGTTGTGCCTGTGAATAGGCAGCAGGGGGACGGTGAAGACCAGCAACAGCTTTCAGGGCTGCCACCTTCCGTGTGGGACAAGGAGCCGGACGTGTGCCTTTTCGAAAAGAGGCCCTGCCGAGGACGAGAGCCATGAGATGTTCCTCCTCTGGGCAAGCCCGGGTCCCAGATCCTGTTTTGCCTGTGAATAGGCTGCAGGGGGACGGTGAAGACCAGCAACAGCTTTCAGGGCTGCCACCTTCCGTGTGGGACAAGGAGTCGGACGAGTGCCTTTTCGGAATCAGGCTCTGCCGAAGACGAGAGCCATGAGATGTTCCACCTCTGGGCAAGCCCGGGTCCCAAATCCTGTTGTGCCTGTGAATAGGCTGCAGGGGGACGGTGAAGACCAGCAACAGCTTTCAGGGCTGCCACCTTCCTTGTCGGACAAGGAGCCGGACGTGCGCCTTTTCGAAAAGAGGCCCTGCCGAGGAAGAGAGCCATGATATGTTCCTCCTCTGGGCATGCCCGGGTCCTGAATCCTGTTGTGCCTGTGAATAGGCAGCAGGGGGACGGTGAAGACCAGCAACAGCTTTCAGGGCTGCCACCTTCCGTGTGGGACAAGGAGCCGGACGTGTGACTTTTCAGAAATAGACTCTGCTGAGGACGAGAGCCATGATATGTTCCTCCTCTGGGCAAGCCCGGGTCCCAGATCCTGTTGTGCCTGTGAATAGGCTGCAGGGGGACGGTGAAGACCAGCAACAGCTTTCAGGGCTGCCACCTTCCTTGTGGGACAAGGAGCCGGACGTGTGCCTTTTCGGAATCGGGCTCTGCCGAGGAAGAGAGCCATGAGATGTTCCTCCTCTGGGCATGCCCGGGTCCTGAATCCTGTTGTGCCTGTGAATAGGCTGCAAGGGGAAGGTGAAGACCAGCAACAGCTTTCAGGGCTGCCACCTTCCGTGTGGGACAAGGAGCCGGACGTGTGCCTTTTCGAAAAGAGGCCCTGCCGAGGACGAGAGCCATGAGATGTTCCGTCTCTGGGCAAGCCCGGGTCCCAGATCCTGTTGTGCCTGTGAATAGGCTGCAGGGGGACGGTGAAGACCAGCAACAGCTTTCAGGGCTGCCACCTTCCGTGTGGGACAAGGAGCCGGCCGTGTGCCTTTTCGGAAACAGGCCCTGCCGAGGACGAGAGCCATGAGATGTTCCTCCTCTGGGCAAGCCCGCGTCGTGAATCCTGTTGTGCCTGTGAATAGGCTGCAGGGGGACGGTGAAGACCAGCAACAGCTTTCAGGGCTGCCACCTTCCGTGTGGGACAAGGAGCCGGACGTGTGCCTTTTCGGAATCGGGCTCTGCCGAGAAGAGAGCCATGAGATGTTCCTCCTCTGGGCATGTCCGGGTCCTGAATCCTGTTGTGCCTGTGAATAGGCTGCAGGGGGACGGTGAAGACCAGCAACAGCTTTCAGGGCTGCCACCTTCCGTGTGGGACAAGGAGCCGGACGGTTGGCTTTCCGGAATCAGGCTCTGCCGAGGACGAGAGCCATGAGATGTTCCTCCTCTGGGCAAGCCCGGGTCCCAGATCCTGTTGTGCCTGTGAATAGGCTGCAGGGGGACGGTGAAGACCAGCAACATCTTTCCGGCTTGCCACCTTCCGTGTGGGACAAGGAGCCGGACGAGTGCCTTTTCGGAATCAGGCTCTGCCGAAGACGAGAGCCATGAGATGTTCCACCTCTGGGCAAGCCCGGGTCCCATATCCTGTTTTGCCTGTGAATAGGCTGCAGGGGGACGGTGAAGACCAGCAACAGCTTTCAGGGCTGCCACCTTCCTTGTCGGACAAGGAGCCGGACGTGCGCCTTTTCGAAAAGAGGCCCTGCCGAGGAAGAGAGCCATGAGATGTTCCTCCTCTGGGCATGCCCGGGTCCTGAATCCTGTTGTGCCTGTGAATAGGCTGCAGGGGGATGGTGAAGACCAGCAACAGCTTTCAGGGCTGCCACCTTCCGTGTGGGACAAGGAGCCGGACGTGTGCCTTTTCGGAATCAGGCTCTGCCGAGGACGAGAGCCATGAGATGTTCCTCCTCTGGGCATGCCAGGGTCCCAGATGCTGTTGTACCTGTGAATAGGCTGTAGGGGGACGGTGAAGACCAGCAACAGCTTTCAGGGCTGCCACCTTCCGTGTGGGACAAGGAGCCGGACGTGTGCCTTTTCGGAAACAGGCCCTGCCGAGGACGAGAGCCATGAGATGTTCCTCCTCTGGGCAATCCCGCGTCGTGAATCCTGTTGTGCCTGTGAATAGGCTGCAGGGGGACAGTGAAGACCAGCAACAGCTTTCAGGGCTGCCACCTTCCGTGTGGGACAAGGAGCCGGACGTGTGCCTTTTCGGAATCGGGCTCTGCCGAGGAAGAGAGCCATGAGATGTTCCTCCTCTGGGCAATCCCGCGTCGTGAATCCTGTTGTGCCTGTGAATAGGCTGCAGGGGGACAGTGAAGACCAGCAACAGCTTTCAGGGCTGCCACCTTCCGTGTGGGACAAGGAGCCAGACGTGTGCCTTTTCGGAATCGGGCTCTGCCGAGAAGAGAGCCATGAGATGTTCCTCCTCTGGGCATGTCCGGGTCCTGAATCCTGTTGTGCCTGTGAATAGGCTGCAGGGGGACGGTGAAGACCAGCAACAGCTTTCAGGGCTGCCACCTTCCGTGTGGGACAAGGAGCCGGACGGTTGGCTTTCCGGAATCAGGCTCTGCCGAGGACGAGAGCCATGAGATGTTCCTCCTCTGGGCAAGCCCGGGTCCCAGATCCTGTTTTGCCTGTGAATAGGCTGCAGGGGGACGGTGAAGACCAGCAACAGCTTTCAGGGCTGCCACCTTCCGTGTGGGACAAGGAGCCGGACGAGTGCCTTTTCGGAATCAGGCTCTGCCGAAGACGAGAGCCATGAGATGTTCCACCTCTGGGCAAGCCCGGGTCCCAAATCCTGTTGTGCCTGTGAATAGGCTGCAGGGGGACGGTGAAGACCAGCAACAGCTTTCAGGGCTGCCACCTTCCTTGTCGGACAAGGAGCCGGACGTGCGCCTTTTCGAAAAGAGGCCCTGCCGAGGAAGAGAGCCATGATATGTTCCTCCTCTGGGCATGCCCGGGTCCTGAATCCTGTTGTGCCTGTGAATAGGCAGCAGGGGGACGGTGAAGACCAGCAACAGCTTTCAGGGCTGCCACCTTCCGTGTGGGACAAGGAGCCGGACGTGTGCCTTTTCGAAAAGAGGCCCTGCCGAGGACGAGAGCCATGAGATGTTCCTCCTCTGGGCAAGCCCGGGTCCCAGATCCTGTTTTGCCTGTGAATAGGCTGCAGGGGGACGGTGAAGACCAGCAACAGCTTTCAGGGCTGCCACCTTCCGTGTGGGACAAGGAGCCGGACGAGTGCCTTTTCGGAATCAGGCTCTGCCGAAGACGAGAGCCATGAGATGTTCCACCTCTGGGCAAGCCCGGGTCCCAAATCCTGTTGTGCCTGTGAATAGGCTGCAGGGGGACGGTGAAGACCAGCAACAGCTTTCAGGGCTGCCACCTTCCTTGTCGGACAAGGAGCCGGACGTGCGCCTTTTCGAAAAGAGGCCCTGCCGAGGAAGAGAGCCATGATATGTTCCTCCTCTGGGCATGCCCGGGTCCTGAATCCTGTTGTGCCTGTGAATAGGCAGCAGGGGGACGGTGAAGACCAGCAACAGCTTTCAGGGCTGCCACCTTCCGTGTGGGACAAGGAGCCGGACGTGTGACTTTTCAGAAATAGACTCTGCTGAGGACGAGAGCCATGATATGTTCCTCCTCTGGGCAAGCCCGGGTCCCAGATCCTGTTGTGCCTGTGAATAGGCTGCAGGGGGACGGTGAAGACCAGCAACAGCTTTCAGGGCTGCCACCTTCCTTCTCGGACAAGGAGCCGGACGTGTGCCTTTTCGGAATCGGGCTCTGCCGAGGAAGAGAGCCATGAGATGTTCCTCCTCTGGGCATGCCCGGGTCCTGAATCCTGTTGTGCCTGTGAATAGGCTGCAAGGGGAAGGTGAAGACCAGCAACAGCTTTCAGGGCTGCCACCTTCCGTGTGGGACAAGGAGCCGGACGTGTGCCTTTTCGAAAAGAGGCCCTGCCGAGGACGAGAGCCATGAGATGTTCCGTCTCTGGGCAAGCCCGGGTCCCAGATCCTGTTGTGCCTGTGAATAGGCTGCAGGGGGACGGTGAAGACCAGCAACAGCTTTCAGGGCTGCCACCTTCCGTGTGGGACAAGGAGCCGGCCGTGTGCCTTTTCGGAAACAGGCCCTGCCGAGGACGAGAGCCATGAGATGTTCCTCCTCTGGGCAAGCCCGCGTCGTGAATCCTGTTGTGCCTGTGAATAGGCTGCAGGGGGACGGTGAAGACCAGCAACAGCTTTCAGGGCTGCCACCTTCCGTGTGGGACAAGGAGCCGGACGTGTGCCTTTTCGGAATCGGGCTCTGCCGAGAAGAGAGCCATGAGATGTTCCTCCTCTGGGCATGTCCGGGTCCTGAATCCTGTTGTGCCTGTGAATAGGCTGCAGGGGGACGGTGAAGACCAGCAACAGCTTTCAGGGCTGCCACCTTCCGTGTGGGACAAGGAGCCGGACGGTTGGCTTTCCGGAATCAGGCTCTGCCGAGGACGAGAGCCATGAGATGTTCCTCCTCTGGGCAAGCCCGGGTCCCAGATCCTGTTGTGCCTGTGAATAGGCTGCAGGGGGACGGTGAAGACCAGCAACATCTTTCCGGCTTGCCACCTTCCGTGTGGGACAAGGAGCCGGACGAGTGCCTTTTCGGAATCAGGCTCTGCCGAAGACGAGAGCCATGAGATGTTCCACCTCTGGGCAAGCCCGGGTCCCATATCCTGTTGTGCCTGTGAATAGGCTGCAGGGGGACGGTGAAGACCAGCAACAGCTTTCAGGGCTGCCACCTTCCTTGTCGGACAAGGAGCCGGACGTGCGCCTTTTCGAAAAGAGGCCCTGCCGAGGAAGAGAGCCATGAGATGTTCCTCCTCTGGGCATGCCCGGGTCCTGAATCCTGTTGTGCCTGTGAATAGGCTGCAGGGGGATGGTGAAGACCAGCAACAGCTTTCAGGGCTGCCACCTTCCGTGTGGGACAAGGAGCCGGACGAGTGCCTTTTCGGAATCAGGCTCTGCCGAAGACGAGATCCATGAGATGTTCCACCTCTGGGCAAGCCCGGGTCCCAAATCCTGTTGTGCCTGTGAATAGGCTGCAGGGGGACGGTGAAGACCAGCAACAGCTTTCAGGGCTGCCACCTTCCTTCTCGGACAAGGAGCCGGACGTGTGCCTTTTCGAAAAGAGGCACTGCCGAGGACGAGAGCCATGAGATGTTCCTCCTCTGGGCAAGCCCGGGTCCCAAATCCTGTTGTGCCTGTGAATAGGCTGCAGGGGGACGGTGAAGACCAGCAACATCTTTCAGGGCTGCCACCTTCCGTGTGGGAAAAGGAGCCGGACGAGTGCCTTTTCGGGAAGAGGCTCTGCCGAGGACAAGAGCCATGATATGTTCCTCCTCTGGGCAAGCCCGGGTCCTGAATCCTGTTGTACCTCTGAATAGGCTGCAGGGGGACGGTGAAGACCAGCAACAGCTTTCAGGGCTGCCACCTTCCTTGTGGGACAAGGAGCCGGACGTGTGCCTTTTCGGAATCGGGCTCTGCCGAGGAAGAGAGCCATGAGATGTTCCTCCTCTGGGCATGCCCGGGTCCCAGATCCTGTTGTGTCTGTGAATAGGCTGCAGGGGGACGGTGAAGACCAGCAACAGCTTTCAGGGCTGCCACCTTCCTTGTGGGACAAGGAGCCGGATGTGTGCCTTTTCGAAAAGAGGCCCTGCCGAGGACGAGAGCCATGAGATGTTCCTCCTCTGGGCAAGCCCGGGTCCCAGATCCTGTTGTGCCTGTGAATAGGCTGCAGGGGGACGGTGAAGACCAGCAACAGCTTTCAGGGCTGCCACCTTCCGTGTGGGACAAGGAGCCGGACGTGTGGCTTTCCGGAATCAGGCTCTGCCGAGGACGAGAGCCATGAGATGTTCCTCCTCTGGGCAAGCCCGGGTCCCAGATCCTGTTGTGCCGTTGAATAGGCTGCAGGGGGATGGTGAAGACCAGCAACATCTTTCCGGCCTGCCACCTTCCGTGTGGGACAAGGAGCCGGACGTGTGCCTTCTCGGAAACAGGCCCTGTCAAGGACGAGAACCATGAGGTGTTCCTCCTCTGGGCAAGCCCGCGTCGTGAATCCTGTTGTGCCTGTGAATAGGCTGCAGGGGGACAGTGAAGACCAGCAACAGCTTTCAGGGCTGCCACCTTCCGTGTGGGACAAGGAGCCGGACGTGTGCCTTTTCGGAATCGGGCTCTGCCGAGGAAGAGAGCCATGAGATGTTCCTCCTCTGGGCATGTCCGGGTCCTGAATCCTGTTGTGCCTGTGAATAGGCTGCAGGGGGACGGTGAAGACCAGCAACAGCTTTCAGGGCTGCCACCTTCCGTGTGGGACAAGGAGCCGGACGAGTGCCTTTTCGGAATCAGGCTCTGCCGAAGACGAGAGCCATGAGATGTTCCACCTCTGGGCAAGCCCGGGTCCCAAATCCTGTTGTGCCTGTGAATAGGCTGCAGGGGGACGGTAAAGACCAGCAACAGCTTTCAGGGCTGCCACCTTCCTTGTGGGACAAGGAGCCGGACGAGTGCCTTTTCGGGAAGAGGCTCTGCCGAGGACAAGAGCCATGATATGTTCCTCCTCTGGGCAAGCCCGGGTCCTGAATCCTGTTGTACCTCTGAATAGGCTGCAGGGGGACGGTGAAGACCAGCAACAGCTTTCAGGGCTGCCACCTTCCTTGTGGGACAAGGAGCCGGACGTGTGCCTTTTCGGAATCGGGCTCTGCCGAGGAAGAGAGCCATGAGATATTCCTCCTCTGGGCATGCCCGGGTCCCAGATCCTGTTGTGCCTGTGAATAGGCTGCAGGGGGACGGTGAAGACCCGCAACAGCTTTCAGGGCTGCCACCTTCCGTGTGGGACAAGGAGCCGGATGTGTGCCTTTTCGAAAAGAGGCCCTGCCGAGGACGGGAGCCATGAGATGTTCCTCCTCTGGGCAAGCCCGGGTCCCAGATCCTGTTGTGCCTGTGAATAGGCTGCAGGGGGACGGTGAAGACCAGCAACAGCTTTCAGGGCTGCCACCTTCCGTGTGGGACAAGGAGCCGGACGTGTGACTTTTCAGAAATAGACTCTGCCGAGGACGAGAGCCATGAGATGTTCCTCCTCTGGGCAAGCCCGGGTCCCAGATCCTGTTGTGCCTGTGAATAAGCTGCAGGGGGACGGTGAAGACCAGCAACATCTTTCCGGCCTGCCACCTTCCGTGTGGGACAAGGAGCCGGACGTGTGCCTTTTCGGAAACAGGCTCTGCCGAGGACGAGAGACTAACCCTGACCCTAACCCTAACCCTAACCCCTAACCCTAACCCTAAGCCCATCCCTAACGACCCTAACCCTAACCCTAACCCTAAGCCCTTAACACTAACCCTAACCCTAAACCCTAACCCTAACCCTAACTGTAACCCTAACCCGGACCCTATCTCCTAACTCTAACCCTAACCCTAAACCCTAACCCTAACCGTAACCCTAACCACCTCACCCTAACACTCACCCTAACACCTAACCCTAACCCTAATCCTAACCCCTAACCCTAACCCCTAACCCTAACCCTAACCCTAATGGACCCTAACCCTAACCCTAACCCTAACCCCTAACCCTAACCCGGACCCTATCTCCTAACTCTAACCCTAACCCTAAACCCTAACCCTAACCGTAACCCTAACCACCTAACCCTAACACTCACCCTAACACCTAACACTAACCCTAATCCTAACCCCTAACCCTAACTCCTAACCCTAACCCTAACCCTAATGGACCCTAACCCTAACCCTAACCCTAACCCCTAACCCTAACCCTAACCCTAACCCTAACCCCAACCCTAACCCTAACCCTAACCCTAACACCGAACTGTAAACCGTTTCTGACAAGTTGCAGGATGTGTGCCGTTTCCGAAACAGGTTCTGCTGAGGACGAGAGCCATGAGATTTTCCTCCACTGGGCAAGCCCGTATCCCAGATCCTGTTGTGCCTGTGAATAGGCTGCAGGGGGACGGTGAAGACCAGCAACAGCTTTCAGGGCTGCCACCTTCCGTGTGGGACAAGGAGCCGGACGTGTGCCTTTCCAGAATCAGGCTCTGCCGAGGACGAGAGCCATGAGATGTTCCTCCTCTGGGCAAGCCCCGGTCCCAGATCCTGTTGTGCCTGTGAATAGGCTGCAGGGGGACGGTGAAGACCAGCAACATCTTTCCGGCCTGCCACCTTCCGTGTGGGGCACGGAGCCGGACGTGTGCCTTTCCAGAATCAGGCTCTGCCGAGGACGAGAGCCATGAGATGTTCCTCCTCTGGGCAAGCCCGGGTCCTGAATCCTGTTGTGCCTGTGAATAGGCTGCAGGGGGACGGTGAAGACCAGCAACAGCTTTCAGGGCTGCCACCTTCCGTGTGGGACAAGGAGCCGGACGTGTGCCTTTTCGAAAACAGGCCCTGCCGAGGACGAGAGCCATGAGATGTTCCTCCTCTGGGCAAGCCCGGGTCCCAAATCCTGTTGTGCCTGTGAATAGGCTGCAGGGGGACGGTGAAGACCAGCAACAGCTTTCAGGGCTGCCACCTTCCGTGTGGGATAAGGAGCCGGACGTGTGCCTTTTCGGGAAGAGGCTCTGCCGAGGACAAGAGCCATGATATGTTCCTCCTCTGGGCGTGCCCGGGTCCTGAATACTGTTGTGCCTTTGAATAGGCTGCAGGGGGACGGTGAAGACCAGCAACATCTTTCCGGCCTGCCACCTTCCATGTGGGACAAGGAGCCGGACTTGTGACTTTTCGGAAATAGGCTCTGCCGAGGACGAGAGCCATGAGATGTTCCTCCTCTGGGCAAGCCCGGGTCCCAGATCCTGTTGTGCCTGTGAATAGGCTGCAGGGGGACGGTGAAGACCAGCAACAGCTTTCAGGGCTGCCACCTTCCTTGTGGGACAAGGAGCCGGACGTGTGCCTTTTCGGAATCGGGCTCTGCCGAGGAAGAGAGCCATGAGATGTTCCTCCTCTGGGCATGCCCGGGTCCTGAACCCTGTTGTGCCTGTGAATAGGCTGCAGGGGGACGGTAAAGACCAGCAACATCCTTCAGGGGTGCCAACTTCCGTGTGGGACAAGGAGCCGGACGTGTGCCTTTCCGGAATCAGGCTCTGCCGAGGACGAGAGCCATGAGATGTTCCTCCTCTGGGCAAGCTCGGGTCCCAGATCCTGTTGTACCTGTGAATAAGCTGCAGGGGGACGGTGAAGACCAGCAACATCTTTCCGGCCTGCCACCTTCCGTGTGGGACAAGGAGCCGGACGTGTGCCTTTTCGGAAACAGGCTCTGCCGAGGACGAGAGACTAACCCTGACCCTAACCCTAACCCTAACCACTAACCCTAACCCTAAGCCCATCCCTAACGACCCTAACCCTAACCCTAACCCTAAGCCCTTAACACTAACCCTAACCCTAAACCCTAACCCTAACCCTAATTGTAACCCTAACACGGACCCTATCTCCTAACTCTAACCCTAACCCTAAACCCTAACCCTAACCGTAACCCTAACAACCTAACCCTAACACTCACCCTAACACCTAACACTAACCCTAATCCTAACCCCTAACCCTAACCCCTAACCCTAACCCTAACCCTAATGGACCCTAACCCTAACCCTAACACTAACCCCTAACCCTAACCCTAACCCTAACCCTAACCCCAACCCTAACCCTAACCCTAACCCTAACACCGAACTGTAAACCTTTTCTGACAAGTTGCAGGTTGTGTGCCGTTTCAGAAACAGGTTCTGCTGAGGACGAGAGCCATGAGATTTTCCTCCTCTGGGCAAGCCCGTATCCCAGATCCTGTTGTGCCTGTGAATAGGCTGCAGGGGGACGGTGAAGACCAGCAACATCTTTCCGGCCTGCCACCTTTAGTGTGGGGCACGGAGCCGGACGTGTGCCTTTCCAGAATCAGGCTCTGCCGAGGACGAGAGCCATGATATGTTCCTCCTCTGGGCAAGCCCGGGTCCTGAATCCTGTTGTACCTGTGAATAGGCTGCAGGGGGACGGTGAAGACCAGCAACAGTTTCAGGGCTGCCACCTTCCGTGTGGGACAAGGAGCCGGACGTGTGCCTTTTCGGAAAGAGGCCCTGCCGAGGACGAGAGCCATGAGATGTTCCTCCTCTGGGCAAGCCCGGGTCTCAGATCCTGTTGTGCCTGTGAATAGGCTGCAGGGGGACGGTGAAGACCAGCAACAGCTTTCAGGGCTGCCACCTTCCGTGTGGGACAAGGAGCCGGACGTGTGCCTTTTCGCAAAGAGGCCCTGCCGAGGACGAGAGCCATGAGATGTTCCTCCTCTGGGCAAGCCCGGGTCCCAGATCCTGTTGTGCCTGTGAATATGCTGCAGGGGGACGGTGAAGACCAGCAACATCTTTCAGGGCTGCCACCTTCCGTGTGGGACAAGGAGCCGGACGTGTGCCTTTTCGGGAAGAGGCTCTGCCGAGGACAAGAGCCATGATATGTTCCTCCTCTGGGCGTGCCCGGGTCCTGAATACTGTTGTGCCTTTGAATAGGCTGCAGGGGACGGTGAAGACCAGCAACATCTTTCCGGCCTGCCACCTTCCATGTGGGACAAGGAGCCGGACTTGTGCCTTTTCGGAATCGGGCTCTGCCGAGGACGAGAGCCATGAGATGTTCCTCCTCTGGGCATGTCCGGGTCCTGAATCCTGTTGTGCCTGTGAATAGGCTGCAGGGGGACGGTGAAGACCAGCAACAGCTTTCAGGGCTGCCACCTTCCGTGTGGGACAAGGAGCCGGACGGTTGGCTTTCCGGAATCAGGCTCTGCCGAGGACGAGAGCCATGAGATGTTCCTCCTCTGGGCAAGCCCGGGTCCCAGATCCTGTTTTGCCTGTGAATAGGCTGCAGGGGGACGGTGAAGACCAGCAACAGCTTTCAGGGCTGCCACCTTCCGTGTGGGACAAGGAGCCGGACGAGTGCCTTTTCGGAATCAGGCTCTGCCGAAGACGAGAGCCATGAGATGTTCCACCTCTGGGCAAGCCCGGGTCCCAAATCCTGTTGTGCCTGTGAATAGGCTGCAGGGGGACGGTGAAGACCAGCAACAGCTGTCAGGGCTGCCACCTTCCTTGTCGGACAAGGAGCCGGACGTGCGCCTTTTCGAAAAGAGGCCCTGCCGAGGAAGAGAGCCATGATATGTTCCTCCTCTGGGCATGCCCGGGTCCTGAATCCTGTTGTGCCTGTGACTAGGCAGCAGGGGGACGGTGAAGACCAGCAACAGCTTTCAGGGCTGCCACCTTCCGTGTGGGACAAGGAGCCGGACGTGTGCCTTTTCGAAAAGAGGCCCTGCCGAGGACGAGAGCCATGAGATGTTCCTCCTCTGGGCAAGCCCGGGTCCCAGATCCTGTTGTGCCTGTGAATAGGCTGCAGGGGGACGGTGAAGACCAGCAACAGCTTTCAGGGCTGCCACCTTCCGTGTGGGACAAGGAGCCGGACGTGTGCCTTTTCGGAAACAGGCCCTGCCGAGGACGAGAGCCATGAGACGTTCCTCCTCTGGGCAATCCCGCATCGTGAATCCTGTTGTGCCTGTGAATAGGCTGCAGGGGGACGGTGAAGACCAGCAACAGCTTTCAGGGCTGCCACCTTCCGTGTGGGACAAGGAGCCGGACGTGTGCCTTTTCGGAATCGGGCTCTGCCGAGGAAGAGAGCCATGAGATGTTCCTCCTCTGGGCATGTCCGGGTCCTGAATCCTGTTGTGCCTGTGAATAGGCTGCAGGGGGACGGTGAAGACCAGCAACAGCTTTCAGGGCTGCCACCTTCCGTGTGGGACAAGGAACCGGACGTGTGGCTTTCCGGAATCAGGCTCTGCCGAGGAAGAGAGCCATGAGATGTTCCTCCTCTGGGCAAGCCCGGGTCCCAGATCCTGTTGTGCCTGTGAATAGGCTGCAGGGGGACGGTGAAGACCAGCAACAGCTATCAGGGCTGCCACCTTCCGTGTGGGACAAGGAGCCGGACGAATGCCTTTTCGGAATCAGGCTCTGCCGAAGACGAGAGCCATGAGATGTTCCACCTCTGGGCAAGCCCGGGTCCCAAATCCTGTTGTGCCTGTGAATAGGCTGCAGGGGGACCGTAAAGACCAGCAACAGCTTTCAGGGCTACCACCTTCCTTGTCGGACAAGGAGCCGGACGTGTGCCTTTTCGAAAAGAGGCTCTGCCGAGGACAAGAGCCATGATATGTTCCTCCTCTGGGCAAGCCCGGGTCCTGAATCCTGTTGTACCTCTGAATAGGCTGCAGGGGGACGGTGAAGACCAGCAACAGCTTTCAGGGCTGTCACCTTCCGTGTGGGACAAGGAGCCGGACGTGTGCCTTTTCGGAAACAGGCCCTGCCGAGGACGAGAGCCATGAGATGTTCCTCCTCTGGGCAAGCCCGGGTCCCAGATCCTGTTGTACCTGTGAATAGGCTGCAGGGGGACGGTGAAGACCAGCAACAGCTTTCAGGGCTGCCACCTTCCTTGTGGGACAAGGAGCCGGACGTGTGCCTTTTCGAAAAGAGGCCCTGCCGAGGACGAGAGCCATGAGATGTTCCTCCTCTGGGAAGCCCGGGTCCCAGATCCTGTTGTGCGTGTGAATAGGCTGCAGGGGGACGGTGAAGACCAGCAACAGCTTTCAGGGCTGCCACCTTCCGTGTGGGACAAGGAGCCGGACGAGTGCCTTTTCGGAATCAGGCTCTGCCGAAGACGAGATCCATGAGATGTTCCACCTCTGGGCAAGCCCGGGTCCCAAATCCTGTTGTGCCTGTGAATAGGCTGCAGGGGGACGGTGAAGACCAGCAACAGCTTTCAGGGCTGCCACCTTCCTTCTCGGACAAGGAGCCGGACGTGTGCCTTTTCGAAAAGAGGCACTGCCGAGGACGAGAGCCATGAGATGTTCCTCCTCTGGGCAAGCCCGGGTCCCAAATCCTGTTGTGCCTGTGAATAGGCTGCAGGGGGACGGTGAAGACCAGCAACATCTTTCAGGGCTGCCACCTTCCGTGTGGGAAAAGGAGCCGGACGAGTGCCTTTTCGGGAAGAGGCTCTGCCGAGGACAAGAGCCATGAGATGTTCCTCCTCTGGGCAAGCCCGGGTCCTGAATCCTGTTGTACCTCTGAATAGGCTGCAGGGGGACGGTGAAGACCAGCAACAGCTTTCAGGGCTGCCACCTTCCTTGTGGGACAAGGAGCCGGACGTGTGCCTTTTCGGAATCGGGCTCTGCCGAGGAAGAGAGCCATGAGATGTTCCTCCTCTGGGCATGCCCGGGTCCCAGATCCTGTTGTGTCTGTGAATAGGCTGCAGGGGGACGGTGAAGACCAGCAACAGCTTTCAGGGCTGCCACCTTCCTTGTGGGACAAGGAGCCGGATGTGTGCCTTTTCGAAAAGAGGCCCTGCCGAGGACGAGAGCCATGAGATGTTCCTCCTCTGGGCAAGCCCGGGTCCCAGATCCTGTTGTGCCTGTGAATAGGCTGCAGGGGGACGGTGAAGACCAGCAACAGCTTTCAGGGCTGCCACCTTCCGTGTGGGACAAGGAGCCGGACGTGTGGCTTTCCGGAATCAGGCTCTGCCGAGGACGAGAGCCATGAGATGTTCCTCCTCTGGGCAAGCCCGGGTCCCAGATCCTGTTGTGCCTGTGAATAGGCTGCAGGGGGACGGTGAAGACCAGCAACAGCTATCAGGGCTGCCACCTTCCGTGTGGGACAAGGAGCCGGACGAGTGCCTTTTCGGAATCAGGCTCTGCCGAAGACGAGAGCCATGAGATGTTCCACCTCTGGGCAAGCCCGGGTCCCAAATACTGTTGTGCCTGTGAATAGGCTGCAGGGGGACGGTGAAGACCAGCAACAGCTTTCAGGGCTGCCACCTTCCTTGTCGGACAAGGAGCCGGACGTGTGCCTTTTCTAAAAGAGGCTCTGCCGAGGACGAGAGCCATGAGATGTTCCTCCTCTGGGCAAGCCCGGGTCCCAGATCCTGTTGTGCCGTTGAATAGGCTGCAGGGGGATGGTGAAGACCAGCAACATCTTTCCGGCCTGCCACCTTCCGTGTGGGACAAGGAGCCGGACGTGTGCCTTCTCGGAAACAGGCCCTGTCAAGGACGAGAACCATGAGGTGTTCCTCCTCTGGGCAAGCCCGCGTCGTGAATCCTGTTGTGCCTGTGAATAGGCTGCAGGGGGACAGTGAAGACCAGCAACAGCTTTCAGGGCTGCCACCTTCCGTGTGGGACAAGGAGCCGGACGTGTGCCTTTTCGGAATCGGGCTCTGCCGAGGAAGAGAGCCATGAGATGTTCCTCCTCTGGGCATGTCCGGGTCCTGAATCCTGTTGTGCCTGTGAATAGGCTGCAGGGGGACGGTGAAGACCAGCAACAGCTTTCAGGGCTGCCACCTTCCGTGTGGGACAAGGAACCGGACGTGTGGCTTTCCGGAATCAGGCTCTGCCGAGGAAGAGAGCCATGAGATGTTCCTCCTCTGGGCAAGCCCGGGTCCCAGATCCTGTTGTGCCTGTGAATAGGCTGCAGGGGGACGGTGAAGACCAGCAACAGCTATCAGGGCTGCCACCTTCCGTGTGGGACAAGGAGCCGGACGAGTGCCTTTTCGGAATCAGGCTCTGCCGAAGACGAGAGCCATGAGATGTTCCACCTCTGGGCAAGCCCGGGTCCCAAATCCTGTTGTGCCTGTGAATAGGCTGCAGGGGGACGGTAAAGACCAGCAACAGCTTTCAGGGCTACCACCTTCCTTGTCGGACAAGGAGCCGGACGAGTGCCTTTTCGGGAAGAGGCTCTGCCGAGGACAAGAGCCATGATATGTTCCTCCTCTGGGCAAGCCCGGGTCCTGAATCCTGTTGTACCTCTGAATAGGCTGCAGGGGGACGGTGAAGACCAGCAACAGCTTTCAGGGCTGCCACCTTCCTTGTGGGACAAGGAGCCGGACGTGTGCCTTTTCGGAATCGGGCTCTGCCGAGGAAGAGAGCCATGAGATATTCCTCCTCTGGGCATGCCCGGGTCCCAGATCCTGTTGTGCCTGTGAATAGGCTGCAGGGGGACGGTGAAGACCCGCAACAGCTTTCAGGGCTGCCACCTTCCGTGTGGGACAAGGAGCCGGATGTGTGCCTTTTCGAAAAGAGGCCCTGCCGAGGACGAGAGCCATGAGATGTTCCTCCTCTGGGCAAGCCCGGGTCCCAGATCCTGTTGTGCCTGTGAATAGGCTGCAGGGGGACGGTGAAGACCAGCAACAGCTTTCAGGGCTGCCACCTTCCGTGTGGGACAAGGAGCCGGACGTGTGACTTTTCAGAAATAGACTCTGCCGAGGACGAGAGCCATGAGATGTTCCTCCTCTGGGCAAGCCCGGGTCCCAGATCCTGTTGTGCCTGTGAATAAGCTGCAGGGGGACGGTGAAGACCAGCAACATCTTTCCGGCCTGCCACCTTCCGTGTGGGACAAGGAGCCGGACGTGTGCCTTTTCGGAAACAGGCTCTGCCGAGGACGAGAGACTAACCCTGACCCTAACCCTAACCCTAACCACTAACCCTAACCCTAAGCCCATCCCTAACGACCCTAACCCTAACCCTAACCCTAAGCCCTTAACACTAACCCTAACCCTAAACCCTAACCCTAACCCTAACTGTAACCCTAACCCGGACCCTATCTCCTAACTCTAACCCTAACCCTAAACCCTAACCCTAACCGTAACCCTAACCACCTCACCCTAACACTCACCCTAACACCTAACCCTAACCCTAATCCTAACCCCTAACCCTAACCCCTAACCCTAACCCTAACCCTAATGGACCCTAACCCTAACCCTAACCCTAACCCCTAACCCTAACCCGGACCCTATCTCCTAACTCTAACCCTAACCCTAAACCCTAACCCTAACCGTAACCCTAACCACCTAACCCTAACACTCACCCTAACACCTAACACTAACCCTAATCCTAACCCCTAACCCTAACTCCTAACCCTAACCCTAACCCTAATGGACCCTAACCCTAACCCTAACCCTAACCCCTAACCCTAACCCTAACCCTAACCCTAACCCCAACCCTAACCCTAACCCTAACCCTAACACCGAACTGTAAACCTTTTCTGACAAGTTGCAGGATGTGTGCCGTTTCCGAAACAGGTTCTGCTGAGGACGAGAGCCATGAGATTTTCCTCCACTGGGCAAGCCCGTATCCCAGATCCTGTTGTGCCTGTGAATAGGCTGCAGGGGGACGGTGAAGACCAGCAACAGCTTTCAGGGCTGCCACCTTCCGTGTGGGACAAGGAGCCGGACGTGTGCCTTTCCAGAATCAGGCTCTGCCGAGGACGAGAGCCATGAGATGTTCCTCCTCTGGGCAAGCCCCGGTCCCAGATCCTGTTGTGCCTGTGAATAGGCTGCAGGGGGACGGTGAAGACCAGCAACATCTTTCCGGCCTGCCACCTTCCGTGTGGGGCACGGAGCCGGACGTGTGCCTTTCCAGAATCAGGCTCTGCCGAGGACGAGAGCCATGAGATGTTCCTCCTCTGGGCAAGCCCGGGTCCTGAATCCTGTTGTGCCTGTGAATAGGCTGCAGGGGGACGGTGAAGACCAGCAACAGCTTTCAGGGCTGCCACCTTCCGTGTGGGACAAGGAGCCGGACGTGTGCCTTTTCGAAAACAGGCCCTGCCGAGGACGAGAGCCATGAGATGTTCCTCCTCTGGGCAAGCCCGGGTCCCAAATCCTGTTGTACCTGTGAATAGGCTGCAGGGGGACGGTGAAGACCAGCAACAGCTTTCAGGGCTGCCACCTTCCGTGTGGGATAAGGAGCCGGACGTGTGCCTTTTCGGGAAGAGGCTCTGCCGAGGACAAGAGCCATGATATGTTCCTCCTCTGGGCGTGCCCGGGTCCTGAATACTGTTGTGCCTTTGAATAGGCTGCAGGGGGACGGTGAAGACCAGCAACATCTTTCCGGCCTGCCACCTTCCATGTGGGACAAGGAGCCGGACTTGTGACTTTTCGGAAATAGGCTCTGCCGAGGACGAGAGCCATGAGATGTTCCTCCTCTGGGCAAGCCCGGGTCCCAGATCCTGTTGTGCCTGTGAATAGGCTGCAGGGGGACGGTGAAGACCAGCAACAGCTTTCAGGGCTGCCACCTTCCTTGTGGGACAAGGAGCCGGACGTGTGCCTTTTCGGAATCGGGCTCTGCCGAGGAAGAGAGCCATGAGATGTTCCTCCTCTGGGCATGCCCGGGTCCTGAACCCTGTTGTGCCTGTGAATAGGCTGCAGGGGGACGGTAAAGACCAGCAACATCCTTCAGGGGTGCCAACTTCCGTGTGGGACAAGGAGCCGTACTTGTGCCTTTCCGGAATCAGGCTCTGCCGAGGACGAGAGCCATGAGATGTTCCTCCTCTGGGCAAGCTCGGGTCCCAGATCCTGTTGTACCTGTGAATAAGCTGCAGGGGGACGGTGAAGACCAGCAACATCTTTCCGGCCTGCCACCTTCCGTGTGGGACAAGGAGCCGGACGTGTGCCTTTTCGGAAACAGGCTCTGCCGAGGACGAGAGACTAACCCTGACCCTAACCCTAACCCTAACCACTAACCCTAACCCTAAGCCCATCCCTAACGACCCTAACCCTAACCCTAACCCTAAGCCCTTAACAATAACCCTAACCCTAAACCCTAACCCTAACCCTAATTGTAACCCTAACACGGACCCTATCTCCTAACTCTAACCCTAACCCTAAACCCTAACCCTAACCGTAACCCTAACCACCTAACCCTAACACTCACCCTAACACCTAACACTAACCCTAATCCTAACCCCTAACCCTAACCCCTAACCCTAACCCTAACCCTAATGGACCCTAACCCTAACCCTAACACTAACCCCTAACCCTAACCCTAACCCTAACCCTAACCCCAACCCTAACCCTAACCCTAACCCTAACACCGAACTGTAAACCTTTTCTGACAAGTTGCAGGTTGTGTGCCGTTTCAGAAACAGGTTCTGCTGAGGACGAGAGCCATGAGATTTTCCTCCTCTGGGCAAGCCCGTATCCCAGATCCTGTTGTGCCTGTGAATAGGCTGCAGGGGGACGGTGAAGACCAGCAACATCTTTCCGGCCTGCCACCTTTAGTGTGGGGCACGGAGCCGGACGTGTGCCTTTCCAGAATCAGGCTCTGCCGAGGACGAGAGCCATGATATGTTCCTCCTCTGGGCAAGCCCGGGTCCTGAATCCTGTTGTACCTGTGAATAGGCTGCAGGGGGACGGTGAAGACCAGCAACAGTTTCAGGGCTGCCACCTTCCGTGTGGGACAAGGAGCCGGACGTGTGCCTTTTCGGAAAGAGGCCCTGCCGAGGACGAGAGCCATGAGATGTTCCTCCTCTGGGCAAGCCCGGGTCTCAGATCCTGTTGTGCCTGTGAATAGGCTGCAGGGGGACGGTGAAGACCAGCAACAGCTTTCAGGGCTGCCACCTTCCGTGTGGGACAAGGAGCCGGACGTGTGCCTTTTCGCAAAGAGGCCCTGCCGAGGACGAGAGCCATGAGATGTTCCTCCTCTGGGCAAGCCCGGGTCCCAGATCCTGTTGTGCCTGTGAATATGCTGCAGGGGGACGGTGAAGACCAGCAACATCTTTCAGGGCTGCCACCTTCCGTGTGGGACAAGGAGCCGGACGTGTGCCTTTTCGGGAAGAGGCTCTGCCGAGGACAAGAGCCATGATATGTTCCTCCTCTGGGCGTGCCCGGGTCCTGAATACTGTTGTGCCTTTGAATAGGCTGCAGGGGGACGGTGAAGACCAGCAACATCTTTCCGGCCTGCCACCTTCCATGTGGGACAAGGAGCCGGACTTGTGCCTTTTCGGAATCGGGCTCTGCCGAGGACGAGAGCCATGAGATGTTCCTCCTCTGGGCAAGCCCGGGTCCCAGATCCTGTTGTGCCTGTGAATAGGCTGCAGGGGGACGGTGAAGACCAGCAACAGCTTTCAGGGCTGCCACCTTCCTTGTGGGACAAGGAGCCGGACGTGTGCCTTTTCGGAATCGGGCTCTGCCGAGGAAGAGAGCCATGAGATGTTCCTCCTCTGGGCATGCCCGGGTCCTGAATCCTGTTGTGCCTGTTAATAGGCTGCAGGGGGACGGTAAAGACCAGCAACATCCTTCAGGGGTGCTAACTTCCGTGTGGGACAAGGAGCCGGACGTGTGCCTTTTCGGAAACAGGCCCTGCCGAGGACGAGAGCCATGATATGTTCCTCCTCTGGGCAAGCCCCGGTCCTGAATCCTGTTGTACCTGTGAATAGGCTGCAGGGGGACGGTGAAGACCAGCAACAGTTTCAGGGCTGCCACCTTCCGTGTGGGACAAGGAGCCGGACGTGTGCCTTTTCGGAAACAGGCCCTGCCGAGGACGAGAGCCATGAGATGTTCCTCCTCTGGGCAAGCCCGGGTTCCAGATCCTGTTGTGCCTGTGAATAGGCTGCAGGGGGACGGTGAAGACCAGCAACAGCTTTCAGGGCTGCCACCTTCCGTGTGGGACAAGGAGCCGGACGTGTGCCTTTTCGGGAACAGGCTCTGCCGAGGACAAGAGCCATGATATGTTCCTCCTCTGGGCATGCCCGGGTCCCAGATCCTGTTGTACCTGTGAATAGGCTGCAGGGGGACGGTGAAGACCAGCAACAGCTTTCAGGGCTGCCACCTTCAGTGTGGGACAAGGAGCCGGACGTGTGCCTTTTCGGGAAGAGGCTCTGCCGAGGACGAGATCCATGAGATGTTCCTCCTCTGGGCAAGCCCGGGTCCTGAATCCTGTTGTACCTGTGAATAGGCTGCAGGGGGACGGTGAAGACCAGCAACAGTTTCAGGGCTGCCACCTTCCGTGTGGGACAGGGAGCCGGACGTGTGCCTTTTCGGAAAGAGGCCCTGCCGAGGACGAGAGCCACGAGATGTTCCTCCTCTGGGCAAGCCCGGGTCCCAGATCCTGTTGTGCCTGTGAATAGGCTGCAGGGGGACGGTGAAGACCAGCAACAGCTTTCAGGGCTGCCACCTTCCGTGTGGGACAAGGAGCCGGACGTGTGCCTTTTCGGGAAGAGGCTCTGCCGAGGACGAGAGCCATGAGATGTTCCTCCTCTGGGCAAGCCCGGGTCCCAGATCCTGTTGTGCCTGTGAATAGGCTGCAGGGGGACGGTGAAGACCAGCAACAGCTTTCAGGGCTGCCACCTTCCGTGTGGGACAAGGAGCCGTACTTGTGCCTTTCCGGAATCAGGCTCTGCCGAGGACGAGAGCCATGAGATGTTCCTCCTCTGGGCAAGCCCGGGTCCCAGATCCTGTTGTACCTGTGAATAAGCTGCAGGGGGACGGTGAAGACCAGCAACATCTTTCCGGCCTGCCACCTTCCGTGTGGGACAAGGAGCCGGACGTGTGCCTTTTCGGAATCAGGCTCTGCCGAGGACGAGAGACTAACCCTGACCCTAACCCTAATCCTAACCACTAACCCTAACCCTAAGCCCATCCCTAACGACCCTAACCCTAACCCTAACCCTAAGCCCTTAACACTAACCCTAACCCTAAACCCTAACCCTAACCCTAACTGTAACCCTAACCCGGACCCTATCTCCTAACTCTAACCCTAACCCTAAACCCTAACCCTAACCGTAACCCTAACCACCTAACCCTAACACTCACCCTAACACCTAACACTAACGCTATTCCTAACCCCTAACCCTAACCCCTAACCCTAACCCTAACCCTAATGGACCCTAACCCTAACCCTAACCCTAACCCCTAACCCTAACCCTAACCCTAACCCTAACCCCAACCCTAACCCTAACCCTAACCCTAACACCGAACTGTAAACCTTTTCTGACAAGTTGCAGGATGTGTGCCGTTTCCGAAACAGGTTCTGCTGAGGACGAGAGCCATGAGATTTTCCTCCTCTGGGCAAGCCCGTATCCCAGATCCTGTTGTGCCTGTGAATAGGCTGCAGGGGGACGGTGAAGACCAGCAACAGTTTCAGGGCTGCCACCTTCCGTGTGTGACAAGGAGCCGGACGTGTGCCTTTTAGGAATCATGCTCTGCCGAGGACGAGAGCCATGAGATGTTCCTCCTCGGGGCAAGCCCGGGTCTCAGATCCTGTTGTGCCTGTGAATAGGCTGCAGGGGGACGGTGAAGACCAGCAACAGCTTTCAGGGCTGCCACCTTCCGTGTGGGACAAGGAGCCGGACGTGTGCCTTTTCGGGAACAGGCTCTGCCGAGGACAAGAGCCATGATATGTTCCTCCTCTGGGCATGCCCGGGTCCCAGATCCTGTTGTACCTGTGAATAGGCTGCAGGGGGACGGTGAAGACCAGCAACAGCTTTCAGGGCTGCCACCTTCAGTGTGGGACAAGGAGCCGGACGTGTGCCTTTTCGGGAAGAGGCTCTGCCGAGGACGAGATCCATGAGATGTTCCTCCTCTGGGCAAGCCCGGGTCCTGAATCCTGTTGTACCTGTGAATAGGCTGCAGGGGGACGGTGAAGACCAGCAACAGTTTCAGGGCTGCCACCTTCCGTGTGGGACAGGGAGCCGGACGTGTGCCTTTTCGGAAAGAGGCCCTGCCGAGGACGAGAGCCACGAGATGTTCCTCCTCTGGGCAAGCCCGGGTCCCAGATCCTGTTGTGCCTGTGAATAGGCTGCAGGGGGACGGTGAAGACCAGCAACAGCTTTCAGGGCTGCCACCTTCCGTGTGGGACAAGGAGCCGGACGTGTGCCTTTTCGGGAAGAGGCTCTGCCGAGGACGAGAGCCATGAGATGTTCCTCCTCTGGGCAAGCCCGGGTCCCAGATCCTGTTGTGCCTGTGAATAGGCTGCAGGGGGACGGTGAAGACCAGCAACAGCTTTCAGGGCTGCCACCTTCCGTGTGGGACAAGGAGCCGTACTTGTGCCTTTCCGGAATCAGGCTCTGCCGAGGACGAGAGCCATGAGATGTTCCTCCTCTGGGCAAGCCCGGGTCCCAGATCCTGTTGTACCTGTGAATAAGCTGCAGGGGGACGGTGAAGACCAGCAACATCTTTCCGGCCTGCCACCTTCCGTGTGGGACAAGGAGCCGGACGTGTGCCTTTTCGGAAACAGGCTCTGCCGAGGACGAGAGACTAACCCTAACCCTAACCCTAATCCTAACCACTAACCCTAACCCTAAGCCCATCCCTAACGACCCTAACCCTAACCCTAACCCTAAGCCCTTAACACTAACCCTAACCCTAAACCCTAACCCTAACCCTAACTGTAACCCTAACCCGGACCCTATCTCCTAACTCTAACCCTAACCCTAAACCCTAACCCTAACCGTAACCCTAACCACCTAACCCTAACACTCACCCTAACACCTAACACTAACGCTATTCCTAACCCCTAACCCTAACCCCTAACCCTAACCCTAACCCTAATGGACCCTAACCCTAACCCTAACCCTAACCCCTAACCCTAACCCTAACCCTAACCCTAACCCCAACCCTAACCCTAACCCTAACCCTAACACCGAACTGTAAACCTTTTCTGACAAGTTGCAGGATGTGTGCCGTTTCCGAAACAGGTTCTGCTGAGGACGAGAGCCATGAGATTTTCCTCCTCTGGGCAAGCCCGTATCCCAGATCCTGTTGTGCCTGTGAATAGGCTGCAGGGGGACGGTGAAGACCAGCAACAGTTTCAGGGCTGCCACCTTCCGTGTGTGACAAGGAGCCGGACGTGTGCCTTTTAGGAATCATGCTCTGCCGAGGACGAGAGCCATGAGATGTTCCTCCTCGGGGCAAGCCCGGGTCTCAGATCCTGTTGTGCCTGTGAATAGGCTGCAGGGGGACGGTGAAGACCAGCAACAGCTTTCAGGGCTGCCACCTTCCGTGTGGGACAAGGAGCCGGACGTGTGCCTTTTCGAAAAGAGGCCCTGCCGAGGACGAGAGCCATGAGATGTTCCTCCTCTGGGCAAGCCCGGGTCCCAGATCCTGTTGTGCCTGTGAATAGGCTGCAGGGGGACGGTGAAGACCAGCAACAGCTTTCAGGGCTGCCACCTTCCGTGTGGGACAAGGAGCCGGACGTGTGCCTTTTCGGGAAGAGGCTCTGCCGAGGACTAGAGCCATGATATGTTCCTCCTCTGGGCGTGCCCGGGTCCTGAATACTGTTGTGCCTTTGAATAGGCTGCAGGGGGACGGTGAAGACCAGCAACATCTTTCCGGCCTGCCACCTTCCATGTGGGACAAGGAGCCGGACTTGTGACTTTTCGGAAATAGGCTCTGCCGAGGACGAGAGCCATGAGATGTTCCTCCTCTGGGCAAGCCCGGGTCCCAGATCCTGTTGTGCCTGTGAATAGGCTGCAGGGGGACGGTGAAGACCAGCAACAGCTTTCAGGGCTGCCACCTTCCTTGTGGGACAAGGAGCCGGACGTGTGCCTTTTCGGAATCGGGCTCTGCCGAGGAAGAGAGCCATGAGATGTTCCTCCTCTGGGCATGCCCGGGTCCTGAATCCTGTTGTGCCTCTGAATAGGCTGCAGGGGGACGGTAAAGACCAGCAACATCCTTCAGGGGTGCCAACTTCCGTGTGGGACAAGGAGCCGGACGTGTGCCTTTTCGGAAACAGGCCCTGCCGAGGACGAGAGCCATGAGATGTTCCTCCTCTGGGCAAGCCCGGGTCCCAGATCCTGTTGTGCCTGTGAATAGGCTGCAGGGGGACGGTGAAGACCAGCAACAGCTTTCAGGGCTGCCACCTTCCGTGTGGGACAAGGAGCCGGACGTGTGCCTTTCCGGAATCAGGCTCTGCCGAGGACGAGAGACATGAGATGTTCCTCCTCTGGGCAAGCCCGGGTCCCAGATCCTGTTGTACCTGTGAATAAGCTGAAGGGGGATGGTGAAGACCAGCAACATCTTTCCGGCCTGCCACCTTCCGTGTGGGACAAGGAGCCGGACGTGTGCCTTTTCGGAAACAGGCTCTGCCGAGGACGAGAGACTAACCCTGACCCTAACACTAACCCTAACCACTAACCCTAACCCTAAGCACATCCCTAACGACACTAACCCTAACCCTTACCCTAAGCCCTTAACACTAACCCTAACCCTAAACCCTAACCCTAACCCTAACTGTAACCCTAACCCGGACCCTATCTCCTAACTCTAACCCTAACCCTAAACCCTAACCCTAACCGTAACCCTAACCACCTAACCCTAACACTCACCCTAACACCTAACACTAACCCTAATCCTAACCCCTAACCCTAACCCCTAACCCTAACCCTAACCCTAATGGACCCTAACCCTAACCCTAACCCTAACCCCTAACCCTAACCCTAACCCTAACCCTAACCCCAACCCTAACCCTAACCCTAACCCTAACACCGAACTGTAAACCGTTTCTGACAAGTTGCAGGATGTGTGCCGTTTCCGAAACAGGTTCTGCTGAGGACGAGAGCTATGAGATTTTCCTCCTCTGGGCAAGCCCGTATCCCAGATCCTGTTGTGCCTGTGAATAGGCTGCAGGGGGACGGTGAAGACCAGCAACAGCTTTCAGGGCTGCCACCTTCCGTGTGGGACAAGGAGCCGCACGTGTGCCTTTCCAGAATCAGGCTCTGCCGAGGACGAGAGCCATGAGATGTTCTTCCTCTGGGCAAGCCCCGGTCCCAGATCCTGTTGTGCCTGTGAATAGGCTGCAGGGGGACGGTGAAGACCAGCAACATCTTTCCGGCCTGCCACCTTCCGTGTGGGGCACGGAGCCGGACGTGTGCCTTTCCAGAATCAGGCTCTGCCGAGGACGAGAGCCATGATATGTTCCTCCTCTGGGCAAGCCCCGGTCCTGAATCCTGTTGTACCTGTGAATAGGCTGCAGGGGGACGGTGAAGACCAGCAACAGCTTTCAGGGCTGCCACCTTCCGTGTGGGACAAGGAGCCGGACGTGTGCCTTTTCGGGAACAGGCTCTGCCGAGGACAAGAGCCATGATATGTTCCTCCTCTCAGCAAGCCCGGGTCCCAGATCCTGTTGTGCCTGTGAATAGGCTGCAGGGGGACGGTGAAGACCAGCAACAGCTTTCAGGGCTGCCACATTCCTTGTGGGACAAGGAGCCGGACGTGTGCCTTTTCGGGAAGAGGCTCTGCCGAGGACGAGAGCCATGAGATGTTCCTCCTCTGGGCAAGCCCGGGTCCTGAATCCTGTTGTACCTGTGAATAGGCTGCAGGGGGACGGTGAAGACCAGCAACAGTTTCAGGGCTGCCACCTTTCGTGTGGGACAGGGAGCCGGACGTGTGCCTTTTCGGAAAGAGGCCCTGCCGAGGACGAGAGCCACGAGATGTTCCTCCTCTGGGCAAGCCCGGGTCCCAGATCCTGTTGTGCCTGTGAATAGGCTGCAGGGGGACGGTGAAGACCAGCAACAGCTTTCAGGGCTGCCACCTTCCGTGTGGGACAAGGAGCCGGACGTGTGCCTTTTCGAAAACAGGCCCTGCCGAGGACGAGAGCCATGAGATGTTCCTCCTCTGGGCAAGCCCAGGTCCCAGATCCTGTTGTGCCTGTGAATAGGCTGCAGGGGGACGGTGAAGACCAGCAACAGCTTTCAGGGCTGCCACCTTCCGTGTGGGACAAGGAGCCGGACGTGTGCCTTTTCGGGAAGAGGCTCTGCCGAGGACAAGAGCCATGATATGTTCCTCCTCTGGGCAAGCCCGGGTCCCAGATCCTGTTGTGCCTGTGAATAGGCTGCAGGGGGAAGGTGAAGACCAGCAACAGCTTTCAGGGCTGCCACCTTCCGTGTGGGACAAGGAGCCGGACGTGTGCCTTTTCGGGAAGAGGCTCTGCCGAGGACGAGAGCCATGAGATGTTCCTCCTCTGGGCAAGCCCGGGTCCCAGATCCTGTTGTGCCTGTGAATAGGCTGCAGGGGGACGGTGAAGACCAGCAACATCTTTCCGGCCTGCCACCTTCCGTGTGGGGCACGGAGCCGGACGTGTGCCTTTCCAGAATCAGGCTCTGCCGAGGACGAGAGCCATGAGATGTTCCTCCTCTGGGCAAGCCCAGGTCCTGAATCCTGTTGTACCTGTGAATAGGCTGCAGGGGGACGGTGAAGACCAGCAACAGTTTCAGGGCTGCCACCTTCCTTGTGGGACAAGGAGCCGGACGTGTGCCTTTTCGGAAAGAGGCCCTGCCGAGGACGAGAGCCACGAGATGTTCCTCCTCTGGGCAAGCCCGGGTCCCAGATCCTGTTGTGCCTGTGAATAGGCTGCAGGGGGACGGTGAAGACCAGCAACAGCTTTCAGGGCTGCCACCTTCCGTGTGGGACAAGGAGCCGGACGTGTGCCTTTTCGGGAAGAGGCTCTGCCGAGGACGAGAGCCATGAGATGTTCCTCCTCTGGGCAAGCCCGGGTCCCAGATCCTGTTGTGCCTGTGAATAGGCTGCAGGGGGACGGTGAAGACCAGCAACAGCTTTCAGGGCTGCCACCTTCCGTGTGGGACAAGGAGCCGTACTTGTGCCTTTCCGGAATCAGGCTCTGCCGAGGACGAGAGCCATGAGATGTTCCTCCTCTGGGCAAGCCCGGGTCCCAGATCCTGTTGTACCTGTGAATAAGCTGCAGGGGGACGGTGAAGACCAGCAACATCTTTCCGGCCTGCCACCTTCCGTGTGGGACAAGGAGCCGGACGTGTGCCTTTTCGGAAACAGGCTCTGCCGAGGACGAGAGACTAACCCTAACCCTAACCCTAATCCTAACCACTAACCCTAACCCTAAGCCCATCCCTAACGACCCTAACCCTAACCCTAACCCTAAGCCCTTAACACTAACCCTAACCCTAAACCCTAACCCTAACCCTAACTGTAACCCTAACCCGGACCCTATCTCCTAACTCTAACCCTAACCCTAAACCCTAACCCTAACCGTAACCCTAACCACCTAACCCTAACACTCACCCTAACACCTAACACTAACGCTATTCCTAACCCCTAACCCTAACCCCTAACCCTAACCCTAACCCTAATGGACCCTAACCCTAACCCTAACCCTAACCCCTAACCCTAACCCTAACCCTAACCCTAACCCCAACCCTAACCCTAACCCTAACCCTAACACCGAACTGTAAACCTTTTCTGACAAGTTGCAGGATGTGTGCCGTTTCCGAAACAGGTTCTGCTGAGGACGAGAGCCATGAGATTTTCCTCCTCTGGGCAAGCCCGTATCCCAGATCCTGTTGTGCCTGTGAATAGGCTGCAGGGGGACGGTGAAGACCAGCAACAGTTTCAGGGCTGCCACCTTCCGTGTGTGACAAGGAGCCGGACGTGTGCCTTTTAGGAATCATGCTCTGCCGAGGACGAGAGCCATGAGATGTTCCTCCTCGGGGCAAGCCCGGGTCTCAGATCCTGTTGTGCCTGTGAATAGGCTGCAGGGGGACGGTGAAGACCAGCAACAGCTTTCAGGGCTGCCACCTTCCGTGTGGGACAAGGAGCCGGACGTGTGCCTTTTCGAAAAGAGGCCCTGCCGAGGACGAGAGCCATGAGATGTTCCTCCTCTGGGCAAGCCCGGGTCCCAGATCCTGTTGTGCCTGTGAATAGGCTGCAGGGGGACGGTGAAGACCAGCAACAGCTTTCAGGGCTGCCACCTTCCGTGTGGGACAAGGAGCCGGACGTGTGCCTTTTCGGGAAGAGGCTCTGCCGAGGACAAGAGCCATGATATGTTCCTCCTCTGGGCGTGCCCGGGTCCTGAATACTGTTGTGCCTTTGAATAGGCTGCAGGGGGACGGTGAAGACCAGCAACATCTTTCCGGCCTGCCACCTTCCATGTGGGACAAGGAGCCGGACTTGTGACTTTTCGGAAATAGGCTCTGCCGAGGACGAGAGCCATGAGATGTTCCTCCTCTGGGCAAGCCCGGGTCCCAGATCCTGTTGTGCCTGTGAATAGGCTGCAGGGGGACGGTGAAGACCAGCAACAGCTTTCAGGGCTGCCACCTTCCTTGTGGGACAAGGAGCCGGACGTGTGCCTTTTCGGAATCGGGCTCTGCCGAGGAAGAGAGCCATGAGATGTTCCTCCTCTGGGCATGCCCGGGTCCTGAATCCTGTTGTGCCTCTGAATAGGCTGCAGGGGGACGGTAAAGACCAGCAACATCCTTCAGGGGTGCCAACTTCCGTGTGGGACAAGGAGCCGGACGTGTGCCTTTTCGGAAACAGGCCCTGCCGAGGACGAGAGCCATGAGATGTTCCTCCTCTGGGCAAGCCCGGGTCCCAGATCCTGTTGTGCCTGTGAATAGGCTGCAGGGGGACGGTGAAGACCAGCAACAGCTTTCAGGGCTGCCACCTTCCGTGTGGGACAAGGAGCCGGACGTGTGCCTTTCCGGAATCAGGCTCTGCCGAGGACGAGAGACATGAGATGTTCCTCCTCTGGGCAAGCCCGGGTCCCAGATCCTGTTGTACCTGTGAATAAGCTGAAGGGGGATGGTGAAGACCAGCAACATCTTTCCGGCCTGCCACCTTCCGTGTGGGACAAGGAGCCGGACGTGTGCCTTTTCGGAAACAGGCTCTGCCGAGGACGAGAGACTAACCCTGACCCTAACACTAACCCTAACCACTAACCCTAACCCTAAGCACATCCCTAACGACACTAACCCTAACCCTTACCCTAAGCCCTTAACACTAACCCTAACCCTAAACCCTAACCCTAACCCTAACTGTAACCCTAACCCGGACCCTATCTCCTAACTCTAACCCTAACCCTAAACCCTAACCCTAACCGTAACCCTAACCACCTAACCCTAACACTCACCCTAACACCTAACACTAACCCTAATCCTAACCCCTAACCCTAACCCCTAACCCTAACCCTAACCCTAATGGACCCTAACCCTAACCCTAACCCTAACCCCTAACCCTAACCCTAACCCTAACCCTAACCCCAACCCTAACCCTAACCCTAACCCTAACACCGAACTGTAAACCGTTTCTGACAAGTTGCAGGATGTGTGCCGTTTCCGAAACAGGTTCTGCTGAGGACGAGAGCCATGAGATTTTCCTCCTCTGGGCAAGCCCGTATCCCAGATCCTGTTGTGCCTGTGAATAGGCTGCAGGGGGACGGTGAAGACCAGCAACAGCTTTCAGGGCTGCCACCTTCCGTGTGGGACAAGGAGCCGCACGTGTGCCTTTCCAGAATCAGGCTCTGCCGAGGACGAGAGCCATGAGATGTTCTTCCTCTGGGCAAGCCCCGGTCCCAGATCCTGTTGTGCCTGTGAATAGGCTGCAGGGGGACGGTGAAGACCAGCAACATCTTTCCGGCCTGCCACCTTCCGTGTGGGGCACGGAGCCGGACGTGTGCCTTTCCAGAATCAGGCTCTGCCGAGGACGAGAGCCATGATATGTTCCTCCTCTGGGCAAGCCCCGGTCCTGAATCCTGTTGTACCTGTGAATAGGCTGCAGGGGGACGGTGAAGACCAGCAACAGCTTTCAGGGCTGCCACCTTCCGTGTGGGACAAGGAGCCGGACGTGTGCCTTTTCGGGAACAGGCTCTGCCGAGGACAAGAGCCATGATATGTTCCTCCTCTCAGCAAGCCCGGGTCCCAGATCCTGTTGTGCCTGTGAATAGGCTGCAGGGGGACGGTGAAGACCAGCAACAGCTTTCAGGGCTGCCACATTCCTTGTGGGACAAGGAGCCGGACGTGTGCCTTTTCGGGAAGAGGCTCTGCCGAGGACGAGAGCCATGAGATGTTCCTCCTCTGGGCAAGCCCGGGTCCTGAATCCTGTTGTACCTGTGAATAGGCTGCAGGGGGACGGTGAAGACCAGCAACAGTTTCAGGGCTGCCACCTTTCGTGTGGGACAGGGAGCCGGACGTGTGCCTTTTCGGAAAGAGGCCCTGCCGAGGACGAGAGCCACGAGATGTTCCTCCTCTGGGCAAGCCCGGGTCCCAGATCCTGTTGTGCCTGTGAATAGGCTGCAGGGGGACGGTGAAGACCAGCAACAGCTTTCAGGGCTGCCACCTTCCGTGTGGGACAAGGAGCCGGACGTGTGCCTTTTCGAAAACAGGCCCTGCCGAGGACGAGAGCCATGAGATGTTCCTCCTCTGGGCAAGCCCAGGTCCCAGATCCTGTTGTGCCTGTGAATAGGCTGCAGGGGGACGGTGAAGACCAGCAACAGCTTTCAGGGCTGCCACCTTCCGTGTGGGACAAGGAGCCGGACGTGTGCCTTTTCGGGAAGAGGCTCTGCCGAGGACAAGAGCCATGATATGTTCCTCCTCTGGGCAAGCCCGGGTCCCAGATCCTGTTGTGCCTGTGAATAGGCTGCAGGGGGAAGGTGAAGACCAGCAACAGCTTTCAGGGCTGCCACCTTCCGTGTGGGACAAGGAGCCGGACGTGTGCCTTTTCGGGAAGAGGCTCTGCCGAGGACGAGAGCCATGAGATGTTCCTCCTCTGGGCAAGCCCGGGTCCCAGATCCTGTTGTGCCTGTGAATAGGCTGCAGGGGGACGGTGAAGACCAGCAACATCTTTCCGGCCTGCCACCTTCCGTGTGGGGCACGGAGCCGGACGTGTGCCTTTCCAGAATCAGGCTCTGCCGAGGACGAGAGCCATGAGATGTTCCTCCTCTGGGCAAGCCCAGGTCCTGAATCCTGTTGTACCTGTGAATAGGCTGCAGGGGGACGGTGAAGACCAGCAACAGTTTCAGGGCTGCCACCTTCCTTGTGGGACAAGGAGCCGGACGTGTGCCTTTTCGGAAAGAGGCCCTGCCGAGGACGAGAGCCACGAGATGTTCCTCCTCTGGGCAAGCCCGGGTCCCAGATCCTGTTGTGCCTGTGAATAGGCTGCAGGGGGACGGTGAAGACCAGCAACAGCTTTCAGGGCTGCCACCTTCCGTGTGGGACAAGGAGCCGGACGTGTGCCTTTTCAAAAACAGGCCCTGCCGAGGACGAGAGCCATGAGATGTTCCTCCTCTGGGCAAGCCCGGGTCCCAGATCCTGTTGTGCCTGTGAATAGGCTGCAGGGGGACGGTGAAGACCAGCAACAGCTTTCAGGGCTGCCACCTTCCGTGTGGGACAAGGAGCCGGACGTGTGCCTTTTCGGGAAGAGGCTCTGCCGAGGACAAGAGCCATGATATGTTCCTCCTCTGGGCAAGCCCGGGTCCCAGATCCTGTTGTGCCTGTGAATAGGCTGCAGGGGGACGGTGAAGAGCAGCAACAGCTTTCAGGGCTGCCACCTTCCTTGTGGGACAAGGAGCCGGATGTGTGCCTTTTCGGAATCGGGCTCTGCTGAGGAAGAGAGCCATGAGATGTTCCTCCTCTGGGCATGCCCGGGTCCTGAATCCTTTTGTGCCTGTGAATAGGCTGCAGGGGGACGGTGAAGACCAGCAACAGCTTTCAGGGCTGCCACCTTCCGTGTGGGACAAGGAGCCGGACGTGTGCCTTTCCGGAATCAGGCTCTGCCGAGGACGAGAGCCATGAGATGTACCTCCTCTGGGCAAGCCCGGGTCCCAGATCCTGTTGTGCCTGTGAATAGGCTGCAGGGGGACGGTGAAGACCAGCAACATCCTTCAGGGGTGCCAACTTCCGTGTGGGACAAGGAGCCGGACGTGTGCCTTTTCGGAATCGGGCTCTGCCGAGGAAGAGAGCCATGAGATGTTCCTCCTCTGGGCATGCCCGGGTCCTGAATCCTGTTGTGCCTGTGAATAGGCTGCAGGGGGACGGTAAAGACCAGCAACAGCTTTCAGGGGTACCAACTTCCGTGTGGGACAAGGAGCCGGACGTGTGCCTTTTCGGAAACAGGCCCTGCCGAGGACGAGAGCCATGAGATGTTCCTCCTCTGGGCAAGCCCGGGTCCCAGATCCTGTTGTGCCTGTGAATAGGCTGCAGGGGGACGGTGAAGACCAGCAACAGCTTTCAGGGCTGCCACCTTCCGTGTGGGACAAGGAGCCGTACTTGTGCCTTTCCGGAATCAGGCTCTGCCGAGGACGAGAGCCATGAGATGTTCCTCCTCTGGGCAAGCCCGGGTCCCAGATCCTGTTGTACCTGTGAATAAGCTGCAGGGGGACGGTGAAGACCAGCAACATCTATCCGGCCTGCCACCTTCCATGTGGGACAAGGAGCCGGACGTGTGCCTTTTCGGAAACAGGCTCTGCCGAGGACGAGAGACTAACCCTGACCCTAACCCTAACCCTAACCACTAACCCTAACCCTAAGCCCATCCCTAACGACCCTAACCCTAACCCTAACCCTAAGCCCTTAACACTAACCCTAACCCTAAACCCTAACCCTAACCCTAACTGTAACCCTAACCCGGACCCTATCTCCTAACTCTAACCCTAACCCTAAACCCTAACCCTAACCGTAACCCTAACCACCTAACCCTAACACTCACCCTAACACCTAACACTAACCCTAATCCTAACCCCTAACCCTAACCCCTAACCCTAACCCTAACCCTAATGGACCCTAACCCTAACCCTAACCCTAACCCCTAACCCTAACCCTAACCCTAACCCTAACCCCAACCCTAACCCTAACCCTAACCCTAACACCGAACTGTAAACCGTTTCTGACAAGTTGCAGGATGTGTGCCGTTTCCGAAACAGGTTCTGCTGAGGACGAGAGCCATGAGATTTTCCTCCTCTGGGCAAGCCCGTATCCCAGATCCTGTTGTGCCTGTGAATAGGCTGCAGGGGGACGGTGAAGACCAGCAACAGCTTTCAGGGCTGCCACCTTCCGTGTGGGACAAGGAGCCGGACGTGTGCCTTTTCGGGAAGAGGCTCTGCCGAGGACAAGAGCCATGATATGTTCCTCCTCTGGGCAAGCCCGGGTCCCAGATCCTGTTGTGCCTGTGAATAGGCTGCAGGGGGAAGGTGAAGACCAGCAACAGCTTTCAGGGCTGCCACCTTCCGTGTGGGACAAGGAGCCGGACGTGTGCCTTTTCGGGAAGAGGCTCTGCCGAGGACGAGAGCCATGAGATGTTCCTCCTCTGGGCAAGCCCGGGTCCCAGATCCTGTTGTGCCTGTGAATAGGCTGCAGGGGGACGGTGAAGACCAGCAACATCTTTCCGGCCTGCCACCTTCCGTGTGGGGCACGGAGCCGGACGTGTGCCTTTCCAGAATAAGACTCTGCCGAGGACGAGAGCCATGAGATGTTCCTCCTCTGGGCAAGCCCAGGTCCTGAATCCTGTTGTACCTGTGAATAGGCTGCAGGGGGACGGTGAAGACCAGCAACAGTTTCAGGGCTGCCACCTTCCTTGTGGGACAAGGAGCCGGACGTGTGCCTTTTCGGAAAGAGGCCCTGCCGAGGACGAGAGCCACGAGATGTTCCTCCTCTGGGCAAGCCCGGGTCCCAGATCCTGTTGTGCCTGTGAATAGGCTGCAGGGGGACGGTGAAGACCAGCAACAGCTTTCAGGGCTGCCACCTTCCGTGTGGGACAAGGAGCCGGACGTGTGCCTTTTCGAAAACAGGCCCTGCCGAGGACGAGAGCCATGAGATGTTCCTCCTCTGGGCAAGCCCGGGTCCCAGATCCTGTTGTGCCTGTGAATAGGCTGCAGGGGGACGGTGAAGACCAGCAACAGCTTTCAGGGCTGCCACCTTCCGTGTGGGACAAGGAGCCGGACGTGTGCCTTTTCGGGAAGAGGCTCTGCCGAGGACAAGAGCCATGATATGTTCCTCCTCTGGGCAAGCCCGGGTCCCAGATCCTGTTGTGCCTGTGAATAGGCTGCAGGGGGACGGTGAAGAGCAGCAACAGCTTTCAGGGCTGCCACCTTCCTTGTGGGACAAGGAGCCGGATGTGTGCCTTTTCGGAATCGGGCTCTGCTGAGGAAGAGAGCCATGAGATGTTCCTCCTCTGGGCATGCCCGGGTCCTGAATCCTTTTGTGCCTGTGAATAGGCTGCAGGGGGACGGTGAAGACCAGCAACAGCTTTCAGGGCTGCCACCTTCCGTGTGGGACAAGGAGCCGGACGTGTGCCTTTCCGGAATCAGGCTCTGCCGAGGACGAGAGCCATGAGATGTTCCTCCTCTGGGCAAGCCCGGGTCCCAGATCCTGTTGTGCCTGTGAATAGGCTGCAGGGGGACGGTGAAGACCAGCAACATCCTTCAGGGGTGCCACCTTCCGTGTGGGACAAGGAGCCGGACGTGTGCCTTTTCGGAATCGGGCTCTGCCGAGGAAGAGAGCCATGAGATGTTCCTCCTCTGGGCATGCCCGGGTCCTGAATCCTGTTGTGCCTGTGAATAGGCTGCAGGGGGACGGTAAAGACCAGCAACAGCTTTCAGGGGTGCCAACTTCCGTGTGGGACAAGGAGCCGGACGTGTGCCTTTTCGGAAACAGGCCCTGCCGAGGACGAGAGCCATGAGATGTTCCTCCTCTGGGCAAGCCCGGGTCCCAGATCCTGTTGTGCCTGTGAATAGGCTGCAGGGGGACGGTGAAGACCAGCAACAGCTTTCAGGGCTGCCACCTTCCGTGTGGGACAAGGAGCCGGACGTGTGCCTTTTCGGGAAGAGGCTCTGCCGAGGACAAGAGCCATGATATGTTCCTCCTCTGGGCAAGCCCGGGTCCCAGATCCTGTTGTGCCTGTGAATAGGCTGCAGGGGGAAGGTGAAGACCAGCAACAGCTTTCAGGGCTGCCACCTTCCTTGTGGGACAAGGAGCCGGACGTGTGCCTTTTCGGGAAGAGGCTCTGCCGAGGACGAGAGCCATGAGATGTTCCTCCTGTGGGCAAGCCCGGGTCCCAGATCCTGTTGTGCCTGTGAATAGGCTGCAGGGGGACGGTGAAGACCAGCAACATCTTTCCGGCCTGCCACCTTCCGTGTGGGGCACGGAGCCAGACGTGTGCCTTTCCAGAATCAGACTGTGCCGAGGACGAGAGCCATGAGATGTTCCTCCTCTGGGCAAGCCCAGGTCCTGAATCGTGTTGTACCTGTGAATAGGCTGCAGGGGGACGGTGAAGACCAGCAACAGTTTCAGGGCTGCCACCTTCCTTGTGGGACAAGGAGCCGGACGTGTGCCTTTTCGGAAAGAGGCCCTGCCGAGGACGAGAGCCACGAGATGTTCCTCCTCTGGGCAAGCCCGGGTCCCAGATCCTGTTGTGCCTGTGAATAGGCTGCAGGGGGACGGTGAAGACCAGCAACAGCTTTCAGGGCTGCCACCTTCCGTGTGGGACAAGGAGCCGGACGTGTGCCTTTTCGAAAACAGGCCCTGCCGAGGACGAGAGCCATGAGATGTTCCTCCTCTGGGCAAGCCCGGGTCCCAGATCCTGTTGTGCCTGTGAATAGGCTGCAGGGGGACGGTGAAGACCAGCAACAGCTTTCAGGGCTGCCACCTTCCGTGTGGGACAAGGAGCCGGACGTGTGCCTTTTCGGGAAGAGGCTCTGCCGAGGACAAGAGCCATGATATGTTCCTCCTCTGGGCAAGCCCGGGTCCCAGATCCTGTTGTGCCTGTGAATAGGCTGCAGGGGGACGGTGAAGAGCAGCAACAGCTTTCAGGGCTGCCACCTTCCTTGTGGGACAAGGAGCCGGATGTGTGCCTTTTCGGAATCGGGCTCTGCTGAGGAAGAGAGCCATGAGATGTTCCTCCTCTGGGCATGCCCGGGTCCTGAATCCTTTTGTGCCTGTGAATAGGCTGCAGGGGGACGGTGAAGACCAGCAACAGCTTTCAGGGCTGCCACCTTCCGTGTGGGACAAGGAGCCGGACGTGTGCCTTTCCGGAATCAGGCTCTGCCGAGGACGAGAGCCATGAGATGTTCCTCCTCTGGGCAAGCCCGGGTCCCAGATCCTGTTGTGCCTGTGAATAGGCTGCAGGGGGACGGTGAAGACCAGCAACATCCTTCAGGGGTGCCAACTTCCGTGTGGGACAAGGAGCCGGACGTGTGCCTTTTCGGAATCGGGCTCTGCCGAGGAAGAGAGCCATGAGATGTTCCTCCTCTGGGCATGCCCGGGTCCTGAATCCTGTTGTGCCTGTGAATAGGCTGCAGGGGGACGGTAAAGACCAGCAACAGCTTTCAGGGGTGCCAACTTCCGTGTGGGACAAGGAGCCGGACGTGTGCCTTTTCGGAAACAGGCCCTGCCGAGGACGAGAGCCATGAGATGTTCCTCCTCTGGGCAAGCCCGGGTCCCAGATCCTGTTGTGCCTGTGAATAGGCTGCAGGGGGACGGTGAAGACCAGCAACAGCTTTCAGGGCTGCCACCTTCCGTGTGGGACAAGGAGCCGTACTTGTGCCTTTCCGGAATCAGGCTCTGCCGAGGACGAGAGCCATGAGATGTTCCTCCTCTGGGCAAGCCCGGGTCCCAGATCCTGTTGTACCTGTGAATAAGCTGCAGGGGGACGGTGAAGACCAGCAACATCTTTCCGGCCTGCCACCTTCCGTGTGGGACAAGGAGCCGGACGTGTGCCTTTTCGGAAACAGGCTCTGCCGAGGACGAGAGACTAACCCTGACCCTAACCCTAACCCTAACCACTAACCCTAACCCTAAGCCCATCCCTAACGACCCTAACCCTAACCCTAACCCTAAGCCCTTAACACTAACCCTAACCCTAAACCCTAACCCTAACCCTAACTGTAACCCTAACCCGGACCCTATCTCCTAACTCTAACCCTAACCCTAAACCCTAACCCTAACCGTAACCCTAACCACCTAACCCTAACACTCACCCTAACACCTAACACTAACCCTAATCCTAACCCCTAACCCTAACCCCTAACCCTAACCCTAACCCTAATGGACCCTAACCCTAACCCTAACCCTAACCCCTAACCCTAACCCTAACCCTAACCCTAACCCCAACCCTAACCCTAACCCTAACCCTAACACCGAACTGTAAACCGTTTCTGACAAGTTGCAGGATGTGTGCCGTTTCCGAAACAGGTTCTGCTGAGGACGAGAGCCATGAGATTTTCCTCCTCTGGGCAAGCCCGTATCCCAGATCCTGTTGTGCCTGTGAATAGGCTGCAGGGGGACGGTGAAGACCAGCAACAGCTTTCAGGGCTGCCACCTTCCGTGTGGGACAAGGAGCCGGACGTGTGCCTTTTCGAAAACAGGCCCTGCCGAGGACGAGAGCCATGAGATGTTCCTCCTCTGGGCAAGCCCCGGTCCCAGATCCTGTTGTGCCTGTGAATAGGCTGCAGGGGGAGGGTGAAGACCAGCAACATCTTTCCGGCCTGCCACCTTCCGTGTGGGGCACGGAGCCGGACGTGTGCCTTTCCAGAATCAGGCTCTGCCGAGGACGAGAGCCATGAGATGTTCCTCCTCTGGGCAAGCCCAGGTCCTGAATCCTGTTGTACCTGTGAATAGGCTGCAGGGGGACGGTGAAGACCAGCAACAGTTTCAGGGCTGCCACCTTCCTTGTGGGACAAGGAGCCGGACGTGTGCCTTTTCGGAAAGAGGCCCTGCCGAGGACGAGAGCCATGATATGTTCCTCCTCTGGGCAAGCCCGGGTCCTGAATCCTGTTGTACCTGTGAATAGGCTGCAGGGGGACGGTGAAGACCAGCAACAGTTTCAGGGCTGCCACCTTCCGTGTGGGACAAGGAGCCGGACGTGTGCCTTTTCGGAAAGAGGCCCTACCGAGGACGAGAGCCACGAGATGTTCCTCCTCTGGGCAAGCCCGGGTCCCAGATCCTGTTGTGCCTGTGAATAGGCTGCAGGGGGACGGTGAAGACCAGCAACAGCTTTCAGGGCTGCCACCTTCCGTGTGGGACAAGGAGCCGGACGTGTGCCTTTTCGAAAACAGGCCCTGCCGAGGACGAGAGCCATGAGATGTTCCTCCTCTGGGCAAGCCCGGGTCCCAGATCCTGTTGTGCCTGTGAATAGGCTGCAGGGGGACGGTGAAGACCAGCAACAGCTTTCAGGGCTGCCACCTTCCGTGTGGGACAAGGAGCCGGACGTGTGCCTTTTCGGGAAGAGGCTCTGCCGAGGACAAGAGCCATGATATGTTCCTCCTCTGGGCAAGCCCGGGTCCCAGATCCTGTTGTGCCTGTGAATAGGCTGCAGGGGGACGGTGAAGACCAGCAACAGCTTTCAGGGCTGCCACCTTCCTTGTGGGACAAGGAGCCGGATGTGTGCCTTTTCGGAATCGGGCTCTGCTGAGGAAGAGAGCCATGAGATGTTCCTCCTCTGGGCATGCCCGGGTCCTGAATCCTTTTGTGCCTGTGAATAGGCTGCAGGGGGACGGTGAAGACCAGCAACAGCTTTCAGGGCTGCCACCTTCATTGTGGGACAAGGAGCCGGACGTGTGCCTTTCCGGAATCAGGCTCTGCTGAGGACGAGAGCCATGATATGTTCCTCCTCTGGGCAAGCCCGGGTCCCAGATCCTGTTGTGCCTGTGAATAGGCTGCAGGGGGACGGTGAAGACCAGCAACATCCTTCAGGGGTGCCAACTTCCGTGTGGGACAAGGAGCCGGACGTGTGCCTTTTCGGAATCGGGCACTGCCGAGGAAGAGAGCCATGAGATGTTCCTCCTCTGGGCATGCCCGGGTCCTGAATCCTGTTGTGCCTGTGAATAGGCTGCAGGGGGACGGTAAAGACCAGCAACATCCTTCAGGGGTGCCAACTTCCGTGTGGGACAAGGAGCCGGACGTGTGCCTTTTCGGAAAGAGGCCCTGCCGAGGACGAGAGCCACGAGATGTTCCTCCTCTGGGCAAGCCCGGGTCCCAGATCCTGTTGTGCCTGTGAATAGGCTGCAGGGGGACGGTGAAGACCAGCAACAGCTTTCAGGGCTGCCACCTTCCGTGTGGGACAAGTAGCCGGACGTGTGCCTTTTCGAAAACAGGCCCTGCCGAGGACGAGAGCCATGAGATGTTCCTCCTCTGGGCAAGCCCGGGTCCCAGATCCTGTTGTGCCTGTGAATAGGCTGCAGGGGGACGGTGAAGACCAGCAACAGCTTTCAGGGCTGCCACCTTCCGTGTGGGACAAGGAGCCGAACGTGTGCCTTTTCGGGAAGAGGCTCTGCCGAGGACAAGAGCCATGATATGTTCCTCCTCTGGGCAAGCCCGGGTCCCAGATCCTGTTGTGCCTGTGAATAGGCTGCAGGGGGACGGTGAAGACCAGCAACAGCTTTCAGGGCTGCCACCTTCCGTGTGGGACAAGGAGCCGGACGTGTGCCTTTTCGGAAACAGGCTCTGCCGAGGACGAGAGACTAACCCTGACCCTAACCCTAACCCTAACCACTAACCCTAACCCTAAGCCCATCCCTAACGACCCTAACCCTAACCCTAACCCTAAGCCCTTAACACTAACCCTAACCCTAAACCCTAACCCTAACCCTAACTGTAACCCTAACCCGGACCCTATCTCCTAACTCTAACCCTAACCCTAAACCCTAACCCTAACCGTAACCCTAACCACCTAACCCTAACACTCACCCTAACACCTAACACTAACCCTAATCCTAACCCCTAACCCTAACCCCTAACCCTAACCCTAACCCTAATGGACCCTAACCCTAACCCTAACCCTAACCCCTAACCCTAACCCTAACCCTAACCCTAACCCCAACCCTAACCCTAACCCTAACCCTAACACCGAACTGTAAACCGTTTCTGACAAGTTGCAGGATGTGTGCCGTTTCCGAAACAGGTTCTGCTGAGGACGAGAGCCATGAGATTTTCCTCCTCTGGGCAAGCCCGTATCCCAGATCCTGTTGTGCCTGTGAATAGGCTGCAGGGGGACGGTGAAGACCAGCAACAGCTTTCAGGGCTGCCACCTTCCGTGTGGGACAAGGAGCCGGACGTGTGCCTTTTCGGGAAGAGGCTCTGCCGAGGACAAGAGCCATGATATGTTCCTCCTCTGGGCAAGCCCGGGTCCCAGATCCTGTTGTGCCTGTGAATAGGCTGCAGGGGGAAGGTGAAGACCAGCAACAGCTTTCAGGGCTGCCACCTTCCGTGTGGGACAAGGAGCCGGACGTGTGCCTTTTCGGTAAGAGGCTCTGCCGAGGACGAGAGCCATGAGATGTTCCTCCTCTGGGCAAGCCCGGGTCCCAGATCCTGTTGTGCCTGTGAATAGGCTGCAGGGGGACGGTGAAGACCAGCAACATCTTTCCGGCCTGCCACCTTCCGTGTGGGGCACGGAGCCGGACGTGTGCCTTTCCAGAATCAGGCTCTGCCGAGGACGAGAGCCATGAGATGTTCCTCCTCTGGGCAAGCCCAGGTCCTGAATCCTGTTGTACCTGTGAATAGGCTGCAGGGGGACGGTGAAGACCAGCAACAGTTTCAGGGCTGCCACCTTCCTTGTGGGACAAGGAGCCGGACGTGTGCCTTTTCGAAAACAGGCCCTGCCGAGGACGAGAGCCATGAGATGTTCCTCCTCTGGGCAAGCCCGGGTCCCAGATCCTGTTGTGCCTGTGAATAGGCTGCAGGGGGACGGTGAAGACCAGCAACAGCTTTCAGGGCTGCCACCTTCCGTGTGGGACAAGGAGCCGGACGTGTGCCTTTTCGGGAAGAGGCTCTGCCGAGGACAAGAGCCATGATATGTTCCTCCTCTGGGCAAGCCCGGGTCCCAGATCCTGTTGTGCCTGTGAATAGGCTGCAGGGGGACGGTGAAGACCAGCAACATCTTTCAGGGCTGCCACCTTCTGTGTGGGACAAGGAGCCGGATGTGTGCCTTTTCGGAATCGGGCTCTGCTGAGGAAGAGAGCCATGAGATGTTCCTCCTCTGGGCATGCCCGGGTCCTGAATCCTTTTGTGCCTGTGAATAGGCTGCAGGGGGACGGTGAAGACCAGCAACAGCTTTCAGGGCTGCCACCTTCCGTGTGGGACAAGGAGCCGGACGTGTGCCTTTCCGGAATCAGGCTCTGCCGAGGACGAGAGCCATGAGATGTTCCTCCTCTGGGCAAGCCCGGGTCCCAGATCCTGTTGTGCCTGTGAATAGGCTGCAGGGGGACGGTGAAGACCAGCAACATCCTTCAGGGGTGCCAACTTCCGTGTGGGACAAGGAGCCGGACGTGTGTCTTTTCGGAATCGGGCTCTGCCGAGGAAGAGAGCCATGAGATGTTCCTCCTCTGGGCATGCCCGGGTCCTGAATCCTGTTGTGCCTGTGAATAGGCTGCAGGGGGACGGTAAAGACCAGCAACAGCTTTCAGGGGTGCCAACTTCCGTGTGGGACAAGGAGCCGGACGTGTGCCTTTTCGGAAACAGGCCCTGCCGAGGACGAGAGCCATGAGATGTTCCTCCTCTGGGCAAGCCCGGGTCCCAGATCCTGTTGTACCTGTGAATAAGCTGCAGGGGGACGGTGAAGACCAGCAACATCTTTCCGGCCTGCCACCTTCCGTGTGGGACAAGGAGCCGGACGTGTGCCTTTTCGGAAACAGGCTCTGCCGAGGACGAGAGACTAACCCTGACCCTAACCCTAACCCTAACCACTAACCCTAACCCTAAGCCCATCCCTAACGACCCTAACCCTAACCCTAACCCTAAGCCCTTAACACTAACCCTAACCCTAAACCCTAACCCTAACCCTAACACCGAACTGTAAACCGTTTCTTACAAGTTGCAGGATGTGTGCCGTTTCCGAAACAGGTTCTGCTGAGGACGAGAGCCATGAGATTTTCCTCCTCTGGGCAAGCCCGTATCCCAGATCCTGTTGTGCCTGTGAATAGGCTGCAGGGGGACGGTGAAGACCAGCAACAGCTTTCAGGGCTGCCACCTTCCGTGTGGGACAAGGAGCCGGACGTGTGCCTTTCCAGAATCAGGCTCTGCCGAGGACGAGAGCCATGAGATGTTCCTCCTCTGGGCAAGCCCCGGTCCCAGATCCTGTTGTGCCTGTGAATAGGCTGCAGGGGGAGGGTGAAGACCAGCAACATCTTTCCGGCCTGCCACCTTCCGTGTGGGGCACGGAGCCGGACGTGTGCCTTTCCAGAATCAGACTCTGCCGAGGACGAGAGCCATGAGATGTTCCTCCTCTGGGCAAGCCCAGGTCCTGAATCCTGTTGTACCTGTGAATAGGCTGCAGGGGGACGGTGAAGACCAGCAACAGTTTCAGGGCTGCCACCTTCCGTGTGGGACAAGGAGCCGGACGTGTGCCTTTTCGGAAAGAGGCCCTGCCGAGGACGAGAGCCATGATATGTTCCTCCTCTGGGCAAGCCCGGGTCCAGAATCCTGTTGTACCTGTGAATAGGCTGCAGGGGGACGGTGAAGACCAGCAACAGTTTCAGGGCTGCCACCTTCCGTGTGGGACAAGGAGCCGGACGTGTGCCTTTTCGGAAAGAGGCCCTACCGAGGACGAGAGCCACGAGATGTTCCTCCTCTGGGCAAGCCCGGGTCCCAGATCCTGTTGTGCCTGTGAATAGGCTGCAGGGGGACGGTGAAGACCAGCAACAGCTTTCAGGGCTGCCACCTTCCGTGTGGGACAAGGAGCCGGACGTGTGCCTTTTCGAAAACAGGCCCTGCCGAGGACGAGAGCCATGAGATGTTCCTCCTCTGGGCAAGCCCGGGTCCCAGATCCTGTTGTGCCTGTGAATAGGCTGCAGGGGGACGGTGAAGACCAGCAACAGCTTTCAGGGCTGCCACCTTCCGTGTGGGACAAGGAGCCGGACGTGTGCCTTTTCGGGAAGAGGCTCTGCCGAGGACAAGAGCCATGATATGTTCCTCCTCTGGGCAAGCCCGGGTCCCAGATCCTGTTGTGCCTGTGAATAGGCTGCAGGGGGACGGTAAAGACCAGCAACATCCTTCAGGGGTGCCAACTTCCGTGTGGGACAAGGAGCCGGACGTGTGCCTTTTCGGAAAGAGGCCCTGCCGAGGACGAGAGCCACGAGATGTTCCTCCTCTGGGCAAGCCCGGGTCCCAGATCCTGTTGTGCCTGTGAATAGGCTGCAGGGGGACGGTGAAGACCAGCAACAGCTTTCAGGGCTGCCACCTTCCGTGTGGGACAAGGAGCCGGACGTGTGCCTTTTCGAAAACAGGCCCTGCCGAGGACGAGAGCCATGAGATGTTCCTCCTCTGGGCAAGCCCGGGTCCCAGATCCTGTTGTGCCTGTGAATAGGCTGCAGGGGGACGGTGAAGACCAGCAACAGCTTTCAGGGCTGCCACCTTCCGTGTGGGACAAGGAGCCGAACGTGTGCCTTTTCGGGAAGAGGCTCTGCCGAGGACAAGAGCCATGATATGTTCCTCCTCTGGGCAAGCCCGGGTCCCAGATCCTGTTGTGCCTGTGAATAGGCTGCAGGGGGACGGTGAAGAGCAGCAACAGCTTTCAGGGCTCCCACCTTCCTTGTGGGACAAGGAGCCGGATGTGTGCCTTTTCGGAATCGGGCTCTGCTGAGGAAGAGAGCCATGAGATGTTCCTCCTCTGGGCATGCCCGGGTCCTGAATCCATTTGTGCCTGTGAATAGGCTGCAGGGGGACGGTGAAGACCAGCAACAGCTTTCAGGGCTGCCACCTTCCGTGTGGGACAAGGAGCCGGACGTGTGCCTTTCCGGAATCAGGCTCTGCCGAGGACGAGAGCCATGAGATGTTCCTCCTCTGGGCAAGCCCGGGTCCCAGATCCTGTTGTGCCTGTGAATAGGCTGCAGGGGGACGGTGAAGACCAGCAACATCCTTCAGGGGTGCCAACTTCCGTGTGGGACAAGGAGCCGGACGTGTGCCTTTTCGGAATCGGGCTCTGCCGAGGAAGAGAGCCATGAGATGTTCCTCCTCTGGGCATGCCCGGGTCCTGAATCCTGTTGTGCCTGTGAATAGGCTGCAGAGGGACGGTGAAGACCAGCAACATCCTTCAGGGGTGCCAACTTCCGTGTGGGACAAGGAGCCGGACGTGTGCCTTTTCGGAATCAGGATCTGCCGAGGACGAGAGCCATGAGATGTTCCTCCTCTGGGCAAGCCCGGGTCCCAGATCCTGTTGTGCCTGTGAATAGGCTGCAGGGGGACGGTGAAGACCAGCAACAGCTTTCAGGGCTGCCACCTTCCGTGTGGGACAAGGAGCCGTACTTGTGCCTTTCCGGAATCAGGCTCTGCCGAGGACGAGAGCCATGAGATGTTCCTCCTCTGGGCAAGCCCGGGTCCCAGATCCTGTTGTACCTGTGAATAAGCTGCAGGGGGACGGTGAAGACCAGCAACATCTTTCCGGCCTGCCACCTTCCGTGTGGGACAAGGAGCCGGACGTGTGCCTTTTCGGAAACAGGCTCTGCCGAGGACGAGAGACTAACCCTAACCCTAACCCTAACCCTAACCACTAACCCTAACCCTAAGCCCATCCCTAACGACCCTAACCCTAACCCTAACCCTAAGCCCTTAACACTAACCCTAACCCTAAACCCTAACCCTAACCCTAACTGTAACCCTAACCCGGACAATATCTCCTAACTCTAACCCTAACCCTAAACCCTAACCCTAACCGTAACCCTAACCACCTAACCCTAACACTCACCCTAACACCTAACACTAACCCTAATCCTAACCCCTAACCCTAACCCCTAACCCTAACCCTAACCCTAATGGACCCTAACCCTAACCCTAACCCTAACCCCTAACCCTAACCCTAACCCTAACCCTAACCCCAACCCTAACCCTAACCCTAACCCTAACACCGAACTGTAAACCGTTTCTGACAAGTTGCAGGATGTGTGCCGTTTCCGAAACAGGTTCTGCTGAGGACGAGAGCCATGAGATTTTCCTCCTCTGGGCAAGCCCGTATCCCAGATCCTGTTGTGCCTGTGAATAGGCTGCAGGGGGACGGTGAAGACCAGCAACAGCTTTCAGGGCTGCCACCTTCCGTGTGGGACAAGGAGCCGGACGTGTGCCTTTTCGGAATCAGGCTCTGCCGAGGACGAGAGCCATGAGATGTTCCTCCTCTGGGCAAGCCCCGGTCCCAGATCCTGTTGTGCCTGTGAATAGGCTGCAGGGGGACGGTGAAGACCAGCAACAGCTTTCCGGCCTGCCACCTTCCGTGTGGGGCACGGAGCCGGACGTGTGCCTTTCCAGAATCAGGCTCTGCCGAGGACGAGAGCCATGAGATGTTCCTCCTCTGGGCAAGCCCAGGTCCTGAATCCTGTTGTACCTGTGAATAGGCTGCAGGGGGACGGTGAAGACCAGCAACAGTTTCAGGGCTGCCATCTTCCTTGTGGGACAAGGAGCCGGACGTGTGCCTTTTCGGAAAGAGGCCCTGCCGAGGACGAGAGCCATGAGATGTTCCTCCTCTGGGCAAGCCCGGGTCCTGAATCCTGTTGTACCTGTGAATAGGCTGCAGGGGGACGGTGAAGACCAGCAACAGCTTTCAGGGCTGCCACCTTCCGTGTGGGACAAGGAGCCGGACGTGTGCCTTTTCGGAAAGAGGCCCTACCGAGGACGAGAGCCACGAGATGTTCCTCCTATGGGCAAGCCCGGGTCCCAGATCCTGTTGTGCCTGTGAATAGGCTGCAGGGGGACGGTGAAGACCAGCAACAGCTTTCAGGGCTGCCACCTTCCGTGTGGGACAAGGAGCCGGACGTGTGCCTTTTCGAAAACAGGCCCTGCCGAGGACGAGAGCCATGAGATGTTCCTCCTCTGGGCAAGCCCGGGTCCCAGATCCTGTTGTGCCTGTGAATAGGCTGCAGGGGGACGGTGAAGACCAGCAACAGCTTTCAGGGCTGCCACCTTCCGTGTGGGACAAGGAGCCGGACGTGTGCCTTTTCGGGAAGAGGCTCTGCCGAGGACAAGAGCCATGAGATGTTCCTCCTCTGGGCAAGCCCACGTACCAGATCCTGTTGTGCCTGTGAATAGGCTGCAGGGGGACGGTGAAGAGCAGCAACAGCTTTCAGGGCTGCCACCTTCCTTGTGGGACAAGGAGCCGGATGTGTGCCTTTTCAGAATCGGGCTCTGCTGAGGAAGAGAGCCATGAGATGTTCCTCCTCTGGGCATGCCCGGGTCCTGAATCCTTTTGTGCCTGTGAATAGGCTGCAGGGGGACGGTGAAGACCAGCAACAGCTTTCAGGGCTGCCACTTTCCTTGTGGGACAAGGAGCCGGACGTGTGCCTTTCCGGAATCAGGCTCTGCCGAGGACGAGAGCCATGAGATGTTCCTCCTCTGGGCAAGCCCGGGTCCCAGATCCTGTTGTGCCTGTGAATAGGCTGCAGGGGGACGGTGAAGACCAGCAACATCCTTCAGGGGTGCCAACTTCCGTGTGGGACAAGGAGCCGGACGTGTGCCTTTTCGGAATCGGGCTCTGCCGAGGAAGAGAGCCATGAGATGTTCCTCCTCTGGGCATGCCCGGGTCCTGAATCCTGTTGTGCCTGTGAATAGGCTGCAGGGGGACGGTAAAGACCAGCAACATCCTTCAGGGGTGCCAACTTCCGTGTGGGACAAGGAGCCGGACGTGTGCCTTTTCGGAAACAGGCCCTGCCGAGGACGAGAGCCATGAGATGTTCCTCCTCTGGGCAATCCCGGGTCCCAGATCCTGTTGTGCCTGTGAATAGGCTGCAGGGGGACGGTGAAGACCAGCAACAGCTTTCAGGGCTGCCACCTTCCGTGTGGGACAAGGAGCCGGACGTGTGCCTTTTCGAAAACAGGCCCTGCCGAGGACGAGAGCCATGAGATGTTCCTCCTCTGGGCAAGCCCGGGTCCCAGATACTGTTGTGCCTGTGAATAGGCTGCAGGGGGACGGTGAAGACCAGCAACAGCTTTCAGGGCTGCCACCTTCCGTGTGGGACAAGGAGCCGGACGTGTGCCTTTTCGGGAAGAGGCTCTGCCGAGGACAAGAGCCATGATATGTTCCTCCTCTGGGCAAGCCCGGGTCCCAGATCCTGTTGTGCCTGTGAATAGGCTGCAGGGGGACGCTGAAGACCAGCAACAGCTTTCAGGGCTGCCACCTTCCTTGTGGGACAAGGAGCCGGATGTGTGCCTTTTCGGAATCGGGCTCTGCTGAGGAAGAGAGCCATGAGATGTTCCTCCTCTGGGCATGCCCGGGTCCTGAATCCTTTTGTGCCTGTGAATAGGCTGCAGGGGGACGGTGAAGACCAGCAACAGCTTTCAGGGCTGCCACCTTCCGTGTGGGACAAGGAGCCGGACGTGTGCCTTTCCGGAATAGGCTCTGCCGAGGACGAGAGCCATGAGATGTTCCTCCTCTGGGCAAGCCCACGTACCAGATCCTGTTGTGCCTGTGAATAGGCTGCAGGGGGACGGTGAAGACCAGCAACATCCTTCAGGGGTGCCAACTTCCGTGTGGGACAAGGAGCCGGACGTGTGCCTTTTCGGAAACAGGCCCTGCCAAGGACGAGAGCCATGAGATGTTCCTCCTCTGGGCAAGCCCGGGTCCCAGATCCTGTTGTGCCTGTGAATAGGCTGCAGGGGGACGGTGAAGACCAGCAACAGCTTTCAGGGCTGCCACCTTCCGTGTGGGACAAGGAGCCGGACTTGTGCCTTTCCGGAATCAGGCTCTGCCGAGGACGAGAGCCATGAGATGTTCCTCCTCTGGGCAAGCCCGGGTCCCAGATCCTGTTGTACCTGTGAATAAGCTGCAGGGGGACGGTGAAGACCAGCAACATCTTTCCGGCCTGCCACCTTCCGTGTGGGACAAGGAGCCGGACGTGTGCCTTTTCGGAAACAGGCTCTGCCGAGGACGAGAGACTAACCCTGACCCTAACCCTAACCCTAACCACTAACCCTAACCCTAAGCCCATCCCTAACGACCCTAACCCTAACCCTAACCCTAAGCCCTTAACACTAACCCTAACCCTAAACCCTAACCCTAACCCTAACTGTAACCCTAACCCGGACCCTATCTCCTAACTCTAACCCTAACCCTAAACCCTAACCCTAACCGTAACCCTAACCACCTAACCCTAACACTCACCCTAACACCTAACACTAACCCTAATCCTAACCCCTAACCCTAACCCCTAACCCTAACCCTAACCCTAATGGACCCTAACCCTAACCCTAACCCTAACCCCTAACCCTAACCCTAACCCTAACCCTAACCCCAACCCTAACCCTAACCCTAACCCTAACACCGAACTGTAAACCGTTTCTGACAAGTTGCAGGATGTGTGCCGTTTCCGAAACAGGTTCTGCTGAGGACGAGAGCCATGAGATTTTCCTCCTCTGGGCAAGCCCGTATCCCAGATCCTGTTGTGCCTGTGAATAGGCTGCAGGGGGACAGTGAAGACCAGCAACAGCTTTCAGGGCTGCCACCTTCCGTGTGGGACAAGGAGCCGGACGTGTGCCTTTCCAGAATCAGGCTCTGCCGAGGACGAGAGCCATGAGATGTTCTTCCTCTGGGCAAGCCCCGGTCCCAGATCCTGTTGTGCCTGTGAATAGGCTGCAGGGGGACGGTGAAGACCAGCAACATCTTTCCGGCCTGCCACCTTCCGTGTGGGGCACGGAGCCGGACGTGTGCCTTTCCAGAATCAGGCTCTGCCGAGGACGAGAGCCATGATATGTTCCTCCTCTGGGCAAGCCCGGGTCCTGAATCCTGTTGTACCTGTGAATAGGCTGCAGGGGGACGGTGAAGACCAGCAACAGTTTCAGGGCTGCCACCTTCTGTGTGGGACAAGGAGCCGGACGTGTGCCTTTTCGAAAACAGGCCCTGCCGAGGACGAGAGCCATGAGATGTTCCTCCTCTGGGCAAGCCCGGGTCCAAGATCCTGTTGTGCCTGTGAATAGGCTGCAGGGGGACGGTGAAGACCAGCAACAGCTTTCAGGGCTGCCACCTTCTGTGTGGGACAAGGAGCCGGACGTGTGCCTTTTCGGGAAGAGGCTCTGCCGAGGACAAGAGCCATGATATGTTCCTCCTCTGGGCAAGCCCGGGTCCCAGATCCTGTTGTGCCTGTGAATAGGCTGCAGGGGGACGGTGAAGACCAGCAACAGCTTTCAGGGCTGCCACCTTCCTTGTGGGACAAGGAGCCGGACGTGTGCCTTTTCGGAATCGGGCTCTGCTGAGGAAGAGAGCCATGAGATGTTCCTCCTCTGGGCATGCCCGGGTCCTGAATCCTTTTGTGCCTGTGAATAGGCTGCAGGGGGACGGTGAAGACCAGCAACAGCTTTCAGGGCTGCCACCTTCCGTGTGGGACAAGGAGCCGGACGTGTGCCTTTCCGGAATCAGGCTCTGCCGAGGACGAGAGCCATGAGATGTTCCTCCTCTGGGCAAGCCCGGGTCCCAGATCCTGTTGTGCCTGTGAATAGGCTGCAGGGGGACGGTGAAGACCAGCAACATCCTTCAGGGGTGCCAACTTCCGTGTGGGACAAGGAGCCGGACGTGTGCCTTTTCGGAAACAGGCCCTGCCGAGGAAGAGAGCCATGAGATGTTCCTCCTCTGGGCAAGCCCGGGTCCCAGATCCTGTTGTGCCTGTGAATAGGCTGCAGGGGGATGGTGAAGACCAGCAACAGCTTTCAGGGCTGCCACCTTCCGTGTGGGACAAGGAGCCGTACTTGTGCCTTTCCGGAATCAGGCTCTGCCGAGGACGAGACCCATGAGATGTTCCTCCTCTGGGCAAGCCCGGGTCCCAGATCCTGTTGTACCTGTGAATAAGCTGCAGGGGGACGGTGAAGACCAGCAACATCTTTCCGGCCTGCCACCTTCCGTGTGGGGCACGGAGCCAGACGTGTGCCTTTCCAGAATCAGGCTCTGCCGAGGACGAGAGCCATGATATGTTCCTCCTCTGGGCAAGCCCGGGTCCTGAATCCTGTTGTACCTGTGAATAGGCTGCAGGGGGACGGTGAAGACCAGCAACAGTTTCAGGGCTGCCACCTTCCGTGTGGGACAAGGAGCCGGACGTGTGCCTTTTCGGGAAGAGGCTCTGCCGAGGACAAGAGCCATGATATGTTCCTCCTCTGAGCGTGCCCGGGTCCTGAATACTGTTGTGCCTTTGAATAGGCTGCAGGGGGATGGTGAAGACCAGCAACATCTTTCCGGCCTGCCACCTTCCATGTGGGACAAGGAGCCGGACTTGTGACTTTTCGGAAATAGGCTCTGCCGAGGACGAGAGCCATGAGATGTTCCTCCTCTGGGCAAGCCCGGGTCCCAGATCCTGTTGTGCCTGTGAATAGGCTGCAGGGGGACGGTGAAGACCAGCAACAGCTTTCAGGGCTGCCACCTTCCTTGTGGGACAAGGAGCCGGACGTGTGCCTTTCCGGAATCAGGCTCTGCCGAGGACGAGAGCCATGAGATGTTCCTCCTCTGGGCAAGCCCCGGTCCCAGATCCTGTTGTGCCTGTGAATAGGCTGCAGGGGGACGGTGAAGACCAGCAACAGCTTTCAGGGCTGCCACCTTCCGTGTGGGGCACGGAGCCGGACGTATGCCTTTTCGAAAACAGGCCCTGCCGAGGACGAGAGCCATGAGATGTTCCTCCTCTGGGCAAGCCCCGGTCCCAGATCCTGTTGTGCCTGTGAATAGGCTGCAGGGGGACGGTGAAGACCAGCAACAGCTTTCAGGGCTGCCACCTTCCGTGTGGGACAAGGAGCCGGACGTGTGCCTTTTCGGGAAGAGGCTCTGCCGAGGACAAGAGCCATGATATGTTCCTACTCTGAGCGTGCCCGGGTCCTGAATACTGTTGTGCCTTTGAATAGGCTGCAGGGGGATGGTGAAGACCAGCAACAGCTTTCAGGGCTGCCACCTTCCGTGTGGGACAAGGAGCCGGACTTGTGACTTTTCGGAAATAGGCTCTGCCGAGGACGAGAGCCATGAGATGTTCCTCCTCTGGGCAAGCCCGGGTCCCAGATCCTGTTGTGCCTGTGAATAGGCTGCAGGGGGACGGTGAAGACCAGCAACAGCTTTCAGGGCTGCCACCTTCCGTGTGGGACAAGGAGCCGGACGTGTGCCTTTTCGGAATCGGGCTCTGCCGAGGAAGAGAGCCATGAGATGTTCCTCCTCTGGGCATGCCCGGGTCCTGAATCCTGTTGTGCCTGTGAATAGGCTGCAGGGGGACGGTGAAGACCAGCAACAGCTTTCAGGGCTGCCACCTTCCGTGTGGGACAAGGAGCCGGACGTGTGCCTTTCCGGAATCAGGCTCTGCCGAGGACGAGAGCCATGAGATGTTCCTCCTCTGGGCAAGCCCGGGTCCCAGATCCTGTTGTGCCTGTGAATAGGCTGCAGGGGGACGGTGAAGACCAGCAACATGTTTCAGGGCTGCCAACTTCCGTGTGGGACAAGGAGCCGGACGTGTGCCTTTTCGGAAACAGGCCCTGCCGAGGACGAGAGCCATGAGATGTTCCTCCTCTGGGCAAGCCCGGGTCCCAGATCCTGTTGTGCCTGTGAATAGGCTGCAGGTGGATGGTGAAGACCAGCAACAGCTTTCAGGGCTGCCACCTTCCGTGTGGGACAAGGAGCCGTACTTGTGCCTTTCCGGAATCAGGCTCTGCCGAGGACGAGAGCCATGAGATGTTCCTCCTCTGGGCAAGCCCGGGTCCCAGATCCTGTTGTGCCTGTGAATAGGCTGCAGGGGGACGGTGAAGACCAGCAACAGCTTTCAGGGCTGCCACCTTCCTTGTGGGACAAGGAGCCGGACGTGTGCCTTTTCGGAATCGGGCTCTGCTGAGGAAGAGAGCCATGAGATGTTCCTCCTCTGGGCATGCCCGGGTCCTGAATCCTGTTGTGCCTGTGAATAGGCTGCAGGGGGACGGTGAAGACCAGCAACAGCTTTCAGGGCTGCCACCTTCCGTGTGGGACAAGGAGCCGGACGTGTGCCTTTTCGGAAAGAGGCCCTGCCGAGGACGAGAGCCATGAGATGTTCCTCCTCTGGGCAAGCCCGGGTCCCAGATCCTGTTGTGCCTGTGAATAGGCTGCAGGGGGACGGTGAAGACCAGCAACAGCTTTCAGGGCTGCCACCTTCCGTGTGGGACAAGGAGCCGTACTTGTGCCTTTCCGGAATCAGGCTCTGCCGAGGACGAGAGCCATGAGATGTTCCTCCTCTGGGCAAGCCCGGGTCCCAGATCCTGTTGTACCTGTGAATAGGCTGCAGGGGGACGGTGAAGACCAGCAACATCTTTCCGGCCTGCCACCTTCCGTGTGGGACAAGAAGCCGGACGTGTGCCTTTTCGGAAACAGGCTCTGCCGAGGACGAGAGACTAACCCTGACCCTAACCCTAACCCTAACCACTAACCCTAACCCTAAGCCCATCCCTAACGACCCTAACCCTAACCCTAACCCTAAGCCCTTAACACTAACCCTAACCCTAAACCCTAACCCTAACCCTAACTGTAACCCTAACCCGGACCCTATCTCCTAACTCTAACCCTAACCCTAACCCTAACCCCTAACCCTAACCCTAACACTAACCCCTAACCCTAACCCTAACCCCTAACCCTAGCCCTAACCCTAATGGCCCTAACGCTAACCCTAACCCTGAAACCTAACCCTAACCGTAACCCTAACCCCCTAACCCTAACCCCAACCCTAACCCTAACCCTAACCCTAAACCCTAACTGTAAACCTTTTCTGACAAGTTGCAGGATGTGTGCCGTTTCCGAAACAGGTTCTGCTGAGGACGAGAGCCATGAGATTTTCCTCCTCTGGGCATGCCCGGGTCCTGAATCCTGTTGTGCCTGTGAATAGGCTGCAGGGGGACGGTGAAGACCAGCAACAGCTTTCAGGGCTGCCACCTTCCGTGTGGGACAAGGAGCCGGACGTGTGCCTTTCCGGAATCAGGCTCTGCCGAGGACGAGAGCCAGGAGATGTTCCTCCTCTGGGCAAGCCCGGGTCCCAGATCCTGTTGTGCCTGTGAATAGGCTGCAGGGGGACGGTGAAGACCAGCAACATCCTTCAGGGGTGCCAGCTTCCGTGTGGGACAAGGAGCCGGACGTGTGCCTTTTAGGAAACAGGCCCTGCCGAGGACGAGAGCCATGAGATGTTCATCCTCTGGGCAAGCCCGGGTCCCAGATCCTGTTGTGCCTGTGAATAGGCTGCAGGGGGACGGTGAAGACCAGCAACAGCTTTCAGGGCTCCCACCTTCCGTGTGGGACAAGGAGCCGGACGTGTGCCTTTCCGGAATCAGGCTCTGCCGAGGACGAGAGACATGAGATGTTCCTCCTCTGGGCAAGCCCGGGTCTCAGATCCTGTTGTGCCTGTGAATAGGCTGCAGGGGGACGGTGAAGACCAGCAACAGCTTTCAGGGCTGCCACCTTCCGTGTGGTAAAAGGAGCCGGACATGTGCCTTTTCGGAAACAGGCTCTGCCGAGGACGAGAGACTAACCCTGACCCTAACCCTAACCCTAACCACTAACCCTAACCCTAAGCCCATCCCTAACGACCCTAACCCTAACCCTAACCCTAAGCCCTTAACACTAACCCTAACCCTAAACCCTAACCCTAACCCTAACTGTAACCCTAACCCGGACCCTATCTCCTAACTCTAACCCTAACCCTAAACCCTAACCCTAACCGTAACCCTAACCACCTAACCCTAACACTCACCCTAACACCTAACCCCTAACCCTAACCCTAAGCCCTAACCCTAACCCCTAACCCTAACCCTAACCCTAATGGACCCTAACCCTAACCCTAACCCTAACCCTTAACCCTAACCCGAACCCTAACCCCTAACCCTAAGCCTAATGGCCCTAACCCTAACCCTAACCCTGACCCTAACCCTAACCCTAAGCCTAACCCTAACCCCTAACCCTAACCCTAACCCTAACCCTAACCCCAACCCTAACCCTAACCCTAACACCGAACTGTAAACCTTTTCTGACAAGTTGCAGGATGTGTGCCGTTTCCGAAACAGGTTCTGCTGAGGACGAGAGACATGAGATTTTCCTCCTCTGGGCAAGCCCGTATCCCAGATCCTGTTGTGCCTGTGAATAGGCTGCAGGGGGACGGTGAAGACCAGCAACAGCTTTCAGGGCTGCCACGTTCCGTGTGGGACAAGGAGCCGGACGTGTGCCTTTCCAGAATCAGGCTCTGCCGAGGACGAGAGCCATGAGATGTTCCTCCTCTGGGCAAGCTGTAGGGATTGGCGCTCGGAAGATCTCGCGATGTACGGAAAGAGAAGGGTTAAGGGAGGCGGGATGACCGACAGACAGTATATAAGGGCGTGACGCAGTTGAATAAACGCCATTTGCAGCATCCTCATATTGGTGTCAGTGCTCTGTGGCCCAGGGTATGGTGCACCCTGTGCCGAGTCCCACGGGGTGATCAGACGAATGTCTACAAGTGGTGACCCTGACGTGATTGGACATCGGCGGATTACGCGGGGCGTAATCGAAGGCCTGGCCAGGCATGGAAGGAGTCCTGAAGGTGTTGGACTCGTGCTCTAGAGAGGTAAAAATCCCTATGGGACAAAAAGAAGCGAAAGCTTGCCTAGAGCGGCTCCTGAAAGAGGAAGCGATAGAGCGCCCGGGGGACATATTGTCTCCTGAGTGCTGGCCGAAATGCACCGCGGCTTTAGCGGAACGGGCTATGGCGACGCAGCATGGTCCGGAGTTAAAGACGTGGGGGCGGATTAGGGCGATTTTCAGGAAAGTGCGGGAGGAGGGCTTAACATGGAAGGAAGCAAAGAGATTGATGCACGCGCAGGCGGAGCGGGGCGTGCAGGCGGATGGGGGGGCACGGACAGAAGGGCTGACGGAGGTAGCGGAGCAGACGCCTCTGGTGCTCCCAGTGCAGCCGTCGGCACCGGCCGAACCACCGGGATACCCTTGGGAGGAGTTTGAACGGGAGCGTGAACGGGCGAGAGAGGAGGAGCGGGAGAAAGAGCGACAGTTAATTCAGGAGGCAGAGGAACCCGTGGCGGAGCAAAGGAGACGGGAGAAGGAGAGGCAGAGACTAGAGGAGGCGGAGAGGGCGGTGATGAAGGGATCGGAAAAGGAGCAGGCAGAGGAGGTAGCGGTTCCCCTGTATGATCCGGAGGATTGGGTGCCGGGACGTGTTTTGCGAACCGCGCCACAAGCTCACCCTAAGATGGCGCCGACATCCGCCTTCTCCCCGGATGTCTCTCCGGAGGTCGGGAGAGGCGGAGCACGGCCAAAGGAAGGAGGAAGGAAAGTCAGGACACCCCCTCTTACGCGCGTAGCGGAAGAGGAAGAGAGTGGTCCGGACTCAATCGAGGGGTCGGCTCAACGGTTAGAGGAGGCGTGGCAACTGGTGGGCGGACACCGCTGTCGTCCGCCGCACGCAGCGATAAAACAAAAGGCTATCTCCGACTGTAAGGCGCAGTCGGCAGCAGCCAGTGAAACAGCAACGCCTATGCCTTTAATACCTGTGCCCGACCCAGCTACAGATCTGCTGCAGATGTTGCAGCGAGTAGTAGAGGAGATACAGGAGCAGGTGAAGCAACAGCGGCAGCTGCTACAAGCAGCTGGGGAACAGAAAGGAGTTCCCGATTCACCAAAGATCACGTTGCCAGACTGGAAAATTGTAGCAAAGGAATGTGTTATGGACGGCATACGTTTTGAAGGACCCCCTTTAGTTTGCCCAGTCCGAGCTGGTCCAGGTGGTGTGGGGGTGGAGTGGTCTCCGTTAGATAGCAAGCTTTTACAACAAGTAAAGAAGGCTGTGGATGAATACGGCTTAGGACATCCTATGACAGGCTCTCTTTTAGATGTGGTTTTTTCCGGTTCACTGACTCCCTGGGATTCGCGACAGTTTTGCAGTATGATTTTGACTCCCATTTTTTTTTGATTTAGAAGGAAGCTTGGACAAACAGATTACAAGCAGCACTAGTTGAGACCCAACAGGAAAGTGGGAAGGAGGGTGGCGCTTGGTGACACAGGGAAGAGGGTATGCTGCAGTACAATCATCAGAGCACCCAGACTCACGTGTGCGCTGGGTGCCGTCACGGTGGTTGAAACCAGACCTCAGTCAATAACGATTTGTTGTGAGTTATTTTGCAGGATGCCGTTCAGAAGATCATCTGAGTACCTGCACTGTGGTCATTGTGACCCTTGGGTGCTTGTCAAGTACGACCGCTGTGGACAACAACTCTGGAGACGCACCAGCCGAACATCAAAATGGTGTGACCGATGTTTTGAACACCGCAGATCCACTTTACAGCAACCGCTGTGTGTACCCCATAAGCAGGGGACTATGATATGCTTTTAGACAAAGCCAATCAATTACAGGAGGCAGGTGACAGTGGCTTGACAATCTCCTCTCGTCGACCTGGCAATGGCTCCTGTCTTTGATTGACTGAAAAACGTTGACCCTATTTGGAATCCTTTTGGTGGTGGTTATTATGGTTTGTTGTGGGATACCAGCACTGACTGTTTGCGTGCGGAAACTCTTTATACAGAGTGCGGGTACCCACCAGTACACGAATTACTATGAGGTGGTGGGATCACTTATACCTGTAACGCCAGTTTGTACCGTCGGTCATCCGCCATAGTGAGGGGGGACTTGTAGGGATTGGCGCTCGGAAGATCTCGCGATGTACGGAAAGAGAAGGGTTAAGGGAGGCGGGATGACCGACAGACAGTATATAAGGGCGTGACGCAGTTGAATAAACGCCATTTGCAGCATC
>NW_026060917.1:117500-130000 GCF_929443795.1 Astur gentilis
GCAACAGCTTTCAGGGCTGCCACCTTCCGTGTGGGACAAGGAGCCGTACTTGTGCCTTTCCGGAATCAGGCTCTGCCGAGGACGAGACCCATGAGATGTTCCTCCTCTGGGCAAGCCCGGGTCCCAGATCCTGTTGTACCTGTGAATAAGCTGCAGGGGGACGGTGAAGACCAGCAACATCTTTCCGGCCTGCCACCTTCCGTGTGGGGCACGGAGCCAGACGTGTGCCTTTCCAGAATCAGGCTCTGCCGAGGACGAGAGCCATGATATGTTCCTCCTCTGGGCAAGCCCGGGTCCTGAATCCTGTTGTACCTGTGAATAGGCTGCAGGGGGACGGTGAAGACCAGCAACAGTTTCAGGGCTGCCACCTTCCGTGTGGGACAAGGAGCCGGACGTGTGCCTTTTCGGGAAGAGGCTCTGCCGAGGACAAGAGCCATGATATGTTCCTCCTCTGTGCGTGCCCGGGTCCTGAATACTGTTGTGCCTTTGAATAGGCTGCAGGGGGATGGTGAAGACCAGCAACATCTTTCCGGCCTGCCACCTTCCATGTGGGACAAGGAGCCGGACTTGTGACTTTTCGGAAATAGGCTCTGCCGAGGACGAGAGCCATGAGATGTTCCTCCTCTGGGCAAGCCCGGGTCCCAGATCCTGTTGTGCCTGTGAATAGGCTGCAGGGGGACGGTGAAGACCAGCAACAGCTTTCAGGGCTGCCACCTTCCTTGTGGGACAAGGAGCCGGACGTGTGCCTTTCCGGAATCAGGCTCTGCCGAGGACGAGAGCCATGAGATGTTCCTCCTCTGGGCAAGCCCCGGTCCCAGATCCTGTTGTGCCTGTGAATAGGCTGCAGGGGGACGGTGAAGACCAGCAACAGCTTTCAGGGCTGCCACCTTCCGTGTGGGGCACGGAGCCGGACGTATGCCTTTTCGAAAACAGGCCCTGCCGAGGACGAGAGCCATGAGATGTTCCTCCTCTGGGCAAGCCCCGGTCCCAGATCCTGTTGTGCCTGTGAATAGGCTGCAGGGGGACGGTGAAGACCAGCAACAGCTTTCAGGGCTGCCACCTTCCGTGTGGGACAAGGAGCCGGACGTGTGCCTTTTCGGGAAGAGGCTCTGCCGAGGACAAGAGCCATGATATGTTCCTACTCTGAGCGTGCCCGGGTCCTGAATACTGTTGTGCCTTTGAATAGGCTGCAGGGGGACGGTGAAGACCAGCAACAGCTTTCAGGGCTGCCACCTTCCGTGTGGGACAAGGAGCCGGACTTGTGACTTTTCAGAAATAGGCTCTGCCGAGGACGAGAGCCATGAGATGTTCCTCCTCTGGGCAAGCCCGGGTCCCAGATCCTGTTGTGCCTGTGAATAGGCTGCAGGGGGACGGTGAAGACCAGCAACAGCTTTCAGGGCTGCCACCTTCCGTGTGGGACAAGGAGCCGGACGTGTGCCTTTTCGGAATCGGGCTCTGCCGAGGAAGAGAGCCATGAGATGTTCCTCCTCTGGGCATGCCCGGGTCCTGAATCCTGTTGTGCCTGTGAATAGGCTGCAGGGGGACGGTGAAGACCAGCAACAGCTTTCAGGGCTGCCACCTTCCGTGTGGGACAAGGAGCCGGACGTGTGCCTTTCCGGAATCAGGCTCTGCCGAGGACGAGAGCCATGAGATGTTCCTCCTCTGGGCAAGCCCGGGTCCCAGATCCTGTTGTGCCTGTGAATAGGCTGCAGGGGGACGGTGAAGACCAGCAACATGTTTCAGGGCTGCCAACTTCCGTGTGGGACAAGGAGCCGGACGTGTGCCTTTTCGGAAACAGGCCCTGCCGAGGACGAGAGCCATGAGATGTTCCTCCTCTGGGCAAGCCCGGGTCCCAGATCCTGTTGTGCCTGTGAATAGGCTGCAGGTGGATGGTGAAGACCAGCAACAGCTTTCAGGGCTGCCACCTTCCGTGTGGGACAAGGAGCCGTACTTGTGCCTTTCCGGAATCAGGCTCTGCCGAGGACGAGAGCCATGAGATGTTCCTCCTCTGGGCAAGCCCGGGTCCCAGATCCTGTTGTGCCTGTGAATAGGCTGCAGGGGGACGGTGAAGACCAGCAACAGCTTTCAGGGCTGCCACCTTCCTTGTGGGACAAGGAGCCGGACGTGTGCCTTTTCGGAATCGGGCTCTGCTGAGGAAGAGAGCCATGAGATGTTCCTCCTCTGGGCATGCCCGGGTCCTGAATCCTGTTGTGCCTGTGAATAGGCTGCAGGGGGACGGTGAAGACCAGCAACAGCTTTCAGGGCTGCCACCTTCCGTGTGGGACAAGGAGCCGGACGTGTGCCTTTTCGGAAAGAGGCCCTGCCGAGGACGAGAGCCATGAGATGTTCCTCCTCTGGGCAAGCCCGGGTCCCAGATCCTGTTGTGCCTGTGAATAGGCTGCAGGGGGACGGTGAAGACCAGCAACAGCTTTCAGGGCTGCCACCTTCCGTGTGGGACAAGGAGCCGTACTTGTGCCTTTCCGGAATCAGGCTCTGCCGAGGACGAGAGCCATGAGATGTTCCTCCTCTGGGCAAGCCCGGGTCCCAGATCCTGTTGTACCTGTGAATAAGCTGCAGGGGGACGGTGAAGACCAGCAACATCTTTCCGGCCTGCCACCTTCCGTGTGGGACAAGAAGCCGGACGTGTGCCTTTTCGGAAACAGGCTCTGCCGAGGACGAGAGACTAACCCTGACCCTAACCCTAACCCTAACCACTAACCCTAACCCTAAGCCCATCCCTAACGACCCTAACCCTAACCCTAACCCTAAGCCCTTAACACTAACCCTAACCCTAAACCCTAACCCTAACCCTAACTGTAACCCTAACCCGGACCCTATCTCCTAACTCTAACCCTAACCCTAACCCTAACCCCTAACCCTAACCCTAACACTAACCCCTAACCCTAACCCTAACCCCTAACCCTAGCCCTAACCCTAATGGCCCTAACGCTAACCCTAACCCTGAAACCTAACCCTAACCCTAACCCTAACCCCCTAACCCTAACCCCAACCCTAACCCTAACCCTAACCCTAAACCCTAACTGTAAACCTTTTCTGACAAGTTGCAGGATGTGTGCCGTTTCCGAAACAGGTTCTGCTGAGGACGAGAGCCATGAGATTTTCCTCCTCTGGGCAAGCCCGGGTCCTGAATCCTGTTGTGCCTGTGAATAGGCTGCAGGGGGACGGTGAAGACCAGCAACAGCTTTCAGGGCTGCCACCTTCCGTGTGGGACAAGGAGCCGGACGTGTGCCTTTCCGGAATCAGGCTCTGCCGAGGACGAGAGCCAGGAGATGTTCCTCCTCTGGGCAAGCCCGGGTCCCAGATCCTGTTGTGCCTGTGAATAGGCTGCAGGGGGACGGTGAAGACCAGCAACATCCTTCAGGGGTGCCAGCTTCCGTGTGGGACAAGGAGCCGGACGTGTGCCTTTTAGGAAACAGGCCCTGCCGAGGACGAGAGCCATGAGATGTTCATCCTCTGGGCAAGCCCGGGTCCCAGATCCTGTTGTGCCTGTGAATAGGCTGCAGGGGGACGGTGAAGACCAGCAACAGCTTTCAGGGCTCCCACCTTCCGTGTGGGACAAGGAGCCGGACGTGTGCCTTTCCGGAATCAGGCTCTGCCGAGGACGAGAGACATGAGATGTTCCTCCTCTGGGCAAGCCCGGGTCTCAGATCCTGTTGTGCCTGTGAATAGGCTGCAGGGGGACGGTGAAGACCAGCAACAGCTTTCAGGGCTGCCACCTTCCGTGTGGTAAAAGGAGCCGGACATGTGCCTTTTCGGAAACAGGCTCTGCCGAGGACGAGAGACTAACCCTGACCCTAACCCTAACCCTAACCACTAACCCTAACCCTAAGCCCATCCCTAACGACCCTAACCCTAACCCTAACCCTAAGCCCTTAACACTAACCCTAACCCTAAACCCTAACCCTAACCCTAACTGTAACCCTAACCCGGACCCTATCTCCTAACTCTAACCCTAACCCTAAACCCTAACCCTAACCGTAACCCTAACCACCTAACCCTAACACTCACCCTAACACCTAACCCCTAACCCTAACCCTAAGCCCTAACCCTAACCCCTAACCCTAACCCTAACCCTAATGGACCCTAACCCTAACCCTAACCCTAACCCTTAACCCTAACCCGAACCCTAACCCCTAACCCTAAGCCTAATGGCCCTAACCCTAACCCTAACCCTGACCCTAACCCTAACCCTAAGCCTAACCCTAACCCCTAACCCTAACCCTAACCCTAACCCTAACCCTAACCCTAACCCTAACCCTAACACCGAACTGTAAACCTTTTCTGACAAGTTGCAGGATGTGTGCCGTTTCCGAAACAGGTTCTGCTGAGGACGAGAGACATGAGATTTTCCTCCTCTGGGCAAGCCCGTATCCCAGATCCTGTTGTGCCTGTGAATAGGCTGCAGGGGGACGGTGAAGACCAGCAACAGCTTTCAGGGCTGCCACGTTCCGTGTGGGACAAGGAGCCGGACGTGTGCCTTTCCAGAATCAGGCTCTGCCGAGGACGAGAGCCATGAGATGTTCCTCCTCTGGGCAAGCTGTAGGGATTGGCGCTCGGAAGATCTCGCGATGTACGGAAAGAGAAGGGTTAAGGGAGGCGGGATGACCGACAGACAGTATATAAGGGCGTGACGCAGTTGAATAAACGCCATTTGCAGCATCCTCATATTGGTGTCAGTGCTCTGTGGCCCAGGGTATGGTGCACCCTGTGCCGAGTCCCACGGGGTGATCAGACGAATGTCTACAAGTGGTGACCCTGACGTGATTGGACATCGGCGGATTACGCGGGGCGTAATCGAAGGCCTGGCCAGGCATGGAAGGAGTCCTGAAGGTGTTGGACTCGTGCTCTAGAGAGGTAAAAATCCCTATGGGACAAAAAGAAGCGAAAGCTTGCCTAGAGCGGCTCCTGAAAGAGGAAGCGATAGAGCGCCCGGGGGACATATTGTCTCCTGAGTGCTGGCCGAAATGCACCGCGGCTTTAGCGGAACGGGCTATGGCGACGCAGCATGGTCCGGAGTTAAAGACGTGGGGGCGGATTAGGGCGATTTTCAGGAAAGTGCGGGAGGAGGGCTTAACATGGAAGGAAGCAAAGAGATTGATGCACGCGCAGGCGGAGCGGGGCGTGCAGGCGGATGGGGGGGCACGGACAGAAGGGCTGACGGAGGTAGCGGAGCAGACGCCTCTGGTGCTCCCAGTGCAGCCGTCGGCACCGGCCGAACCACCGGGATACCCTTGGGAGGAGTTTGAACGGGAGCGTGAACGGGCGAGAGAGGAGGAGCGGGAGAAAGAGCGACAGTTAATTCAGGAGGCAGAGGAACCCGTGGCGGAGCAAAGGAGACGGGAGAAGGAGAGGCAGAGACTAGAGGAGGCGGAGAGGGCGGTGATGAAGGGATCGGAAAAGGAGCAGGCAGAGGAGGTAGCGGTTCCCCTGTATGATCCGGAGGATTGGGTGCCGGGACGTGTTTTGCGAACCGCGCCACAAGCTCACCCTAAGATGGCGCCGACATCCGCCTTCTCCCCGGATGTCTCTCCGGAGGTCGGGAGAGGCGGAGCACGGCCAAAGGAAGGAGGAAGGAAAGTCAGGACACCCCCTCTTACGCGCGTAGCGGAAGAGGAAGAGAGTGGTCCGGACTCAATCGAGGGGTCGGCTCAACGGTTAGAGGAGGCGTGGCAACTGGTGGGCGGACACCGCTGTCGTCCGCCGCACGCAGCGATAAAACAAAAGGCTATCTCCGACTGTAAGGCGCAGTCGGCAGCAGCCAGTGAAACAGCAACGCCTATGCCTTTAATACCTGTGCCCGACCCAGCTACAGATCTGCTGCAGATGTTGCAGCGAGTAGTAGAGGAGATACAGGAGCAGGTGAAGCAACAGCGGCAGCTGCTACAAGCAGCTGGGGAACAGAAAGGAGTTCCCGATTCACCAAAGATCACGTTGCCAGACTGGAAAATTGTAGCAAAGGAATGTGTTATGGACGGCATACGTTTTGAAGGACCCCCTTTAGTTTGCCCAGTCCGAGCTGGTCCAGGTGGTGTGGGGGTGGAGTGGTCTCCGTTAGATAGCAAGCTTTTACAACAAGTAAAGAAGGCTGTGGATGAATACGGCTTAGGACATCCTATGACAGGCTCTCTTTTAGATGTGGTTTTTTCCGGTTCACTGACTCCCTGGGATTCGCGACAGTTTTGCAGTATGATTTTGACTCCCATTTTTTTTTGATTTAGAAGGAAGCTTGGACAAACAGATTACAAGCAGCACTAGTTGAGACCCAACAGGAAAGTGGGAAGGAGGGTGGCGCTTGGTGACACAGGGAAGAGGGTATGCTGCAGTACAATCATCAGAGCACCCAGACTCACGTGTGCGCTGGGTGCCGTCACGGTGGTTGAAACCAGACCTCAGTCAATAACGATTTGTTGTGAGTTATTTTGCAGGATGCCGTTCAGAAGATCATCTGAGTACCTGCACTGTGGTCATTGTGACCCTTGGGTGCTTGTCAAGTACGACCGCTGTGGACAACAACTCTGGAGACGCACCAGCCGAACATCAAAATGGTGTGACCGATGTTTTGAACACCGCAGATCCACTTTACAGCAACCGCTGTGTGTACCCCATAAGCAGGGGACTATGATATGCTTTTAGACAAAGCCAATCAATTACAGGAGGCAGGTGACAGTGGCTTGACAATCTCCTCTCGTCGACCTGGCAATGGCTCCTGTCTTTGATTGACTGAAAAACGTTGACCCTATTTGGAATCCTTTTGGTGGTGGTTATTATGGTTTGTTGTGGGATACCAGCACTGACTGTTTGCGTGCGGAAACTCTTTATACAGAGTGCGGGTACCCACCAGTACACGAATTACTATGAGGTGGTGGGATCACTTATACCTGTAACGCCAGTTTGTACCGTCGGTCATCCGCCATAGTGAGGGGGGACTTGTAGGGATTGGCGCTCGGAAGATCTCGCGATGTACGGAAAGAGAAGGGTTAAGGGAGGCGGGATGACCGACAGACAGTATATAAGGGCGTGACGCAGTTGAATAAACGCCATTTGCAGCATCCTCATATTGGTGTCAGTGCTCTGTGGCCCAGGGTATGGTGGACCCTGTGCCGAGTCCCACGGGGTGATCAGACGAATGTCTACAGCAAGCCCCGGTCCCAGATCCTGTTGTGCCTGTGAATAGGCTGCAGGGGGACGGTGAAGACCAGCAACATCTTTCCGGCCTGCCACCTTCCGTGTGGGACAAGGAGCCGGACGTGTGCCTTTTCGGAATCAGGCTCTGCCGAGGACGAGAGCCATGATATGTTCCTCCTCTGGGCAAGCCCGGGTCCTGAATCCTGTTGTACCTGTGAATAGGCTGCAGGGGGACGGTGAAGACCAGCAAAAGTTTCAGGGCTGCCACCTTCCGTGTGGGACAAGGAGCCGGACGTGTGCCTTTTCGGAAAGAGGCCCTGCCGAAGACGAGAGCCATGAGATGTTCCTCCTCTGCGCAAGCCCGGGTCTCAGATCCTGTTGTGCCTGTGAATAGGCTGCAGGGGGACGGTGAAGACCAGCAACAGCTTTCAGGGCTGCCACCTTCCGTGTGGGACAAGGAGCCGGACGTGTGCCTTTTCGAAAACAGGCCCTGCCGAGGACGAGAGCCATGAGATGTTCCTCCTCTGGGCAAGCCCGGGTCCCAGATCCTGTTGTGCCTGTGAATAGGCTGCAGGGGGACGGTGAAGACCAGCAACAGCTTTCAGGGCTGCCACCTTCCGTGTGGGACAAGGAGCCGGACGTGTGCCTTTTCGGGAAGAGGCTCTGCCGAGGACAAGAGCCATGATATGTTCCTCCTCTGGGCGTGCCCGGGTCCAGAATACTGTTGTGCCTTTGAATAGGCTGCAGGGGGACGGTGAAGACCAGCAACATCTTTCCGACCTGCCACCTTCCATGTGGGACAAGGAGCCGGACGTGTGCCTTTTCGGGAAGAGGCTCTGCCGAGGACAATAGCCATGAGATGTTCCTCCTCTGGGCAAGCCCGGGTCCCAGATCCTGTTGTGCCTGTGAATAGGCTGCAGGGGGACGGTGAAGACCAGCAACATCTTTCCGACCTGCCACCTTCCATGTGGGACAAGGAGCCGGACGTGTGCCTTTTCGGAAACAGGCTCTGCCGAGGACGAGAGACTAACCCTGACCCTAACCCTAACCCTAACCCTAACCCTAACCCTAACCCCTAACCCTAACCCTAACCGTAATGGACCCTAACCCTGACCCTAACCCTAACCCTAACCCTAACCCTAACCCCCTAACCCTAACCCTAACCCTAACCCCTAACCCTAACCCTAACCCTAACCCTAACCACAACCCTAACCCTAACCCTAACCCTAACCCCTAACTGTAAACCTTTTCTGACAAGTTGCAGGATGTGTGCCGTTTCCGAAACAGGTTCTGCTGAGGACGAGAGCCATGAGATTTTCCTCCTCTGGGCAAGCCCGGGTCCCAGATCCTGTTGTGCCTGTGAATAGGCTGCAGGGGGACGGTGAAGACCAGCAACAGTTTCAGGGCTGCCACCTTCCGTGTGGGAGAAGGAGCCAGACGTGTGCCTTGCCGGATTCAGCCTCTGCCGAGGACGACAGCCATGAGATGCTCCTCCTCTGGGCAAGCCCAGGTCCCAGATCCTGTCGTACCTGTGAATAGGCTGCAGGGGGACGGTGAAGACCAGCAACATCTTTCAGGGCTGCCACCTTCCTTGTGGGACAAGGAGCCGGACGTGTGCCTTTTCGGAATCGGGCTCTGCCGAGGAAGAGAGCCATGAGATGTTCCTCCTCTGGGCATGCCCGGGTCCTGAATCCTGTTGTGCCTGTGAATAGGCTGCAGGGGGACGGTGAAGACCAGCAACAGCTTTCAGGGCTGCCACCTTCCGTGTGGGACAAGGAGCCGGACGTGTGCCTTTCCGGAATCAGGCTCTGCCGAGGACGAGAGCCATGAGATGTTCCTCCTCTGGGCAAGCCCGGGTCCCAGATCCTGTTGTGCCTGTGAATAGGCTGCAGGGGGACGGTGAAGACCAGCAACAGTTTCAGGGCTGCCACCTTCCGTGTGGGACAAGGAGCCGGACGTGTGCCTTTTCGGAAAGAGGCCCTGCCGAGGACGAGAGCCATGAGATGTTCCTCCTCTGGGCAAGCCCGGGTCCCAGATCCTGTTGTGCCTGTGAATAGGCTGCAGGGGGACGGTGAAGACCAGCAACAGTTTCAGGGCTGCCACCTTCCGTGTGGGACAAGAAGCCGGACGTGTGCCTTTTCGGAAACAGGCTCTGCCGAGGACGAGAGTAACCCTGACCCTAACCCTAACCCTAACCCCTAACCCTAACCCTGAGCCCTTAACACTAACCCTAACCCTAAACCCTAACCCTAACCCTAACTGTAACCCTAACCCGGACCCTATCTCCTAACTCTAACCCTAACCCTAACCCTAACCCTAACCGTAACCCTAACCACCTAACCCTAACACTCACCCTAACACCTAACACTAACCCTAATCCTAACCCCTAACCCTAACCCCTAACCCTAACCCTAACCCTAATGGACCCTAACCCTAACCCTAACCCTAACCCCTAACCCTAACCCTAACCCTAACCCTAACCCCAACCCTAACCCTAACCCTAACCCTAACACCGAACTGTAAAACCTTTCTGAGAAGTTGCAGGATGTGTGCCGTTTCCGAAACAGGTTCTGCTGAGGACAAGAGCCATGAGATTTTCCTCCTCTGGCCAAGCCCGTATCCCAGATCCTTTTGTGCCTGTGTATAGGCTGCAGGGGGACGGTGAAGACCAGCAACAGCTTTCAGGGCTGCCACCTTCCGTGTGGGACAAGGAGCCGGACGTGTGCCTTTCCGGAATCAGGCTCTGCCGAGGACGAGAGCCATGAGATGTTCCTCCTCTGGGCAAGCCCGTATCCCAGATCCTGTTGTGCCTGTGAATAGGCTGCAGGGGGACGGTGAAGAACAGCAACATCTTTCAGGGCTGCCACCTTCCGTGTGGGGCACGGAGCCGGACGTGTGCCTTTCCAGAATCAGGCTCTGCCGAGGACGAGAGCCATGATATGTTCCTCCTCTGGGCAAGCCCGGGTCCTGAATCCTGTTGTACCTGTGAATAGGCTGCAGGGGGACGGTGAAGACCAGCAACAGTTTCAGGGCTGCCACCTTCCGTGTGGGACAAGGAGCCGGACGTGTGCCTTTTCGGAAAGAGGCTCGGCCGAGGACGAGAGCCATGAGATGTTCCTCCTCTGGGCAAGCCCGGGTCTCAGATCCTGTTGTGCCTGTGAATAGGCTGCAGGGGGACGGTGAAGACCAGCAACAGCTTTCAGGGCTGCCACCCTCCGTGTGGGACAAGGAGCCGGACGTGTGCCTTTTCGAAAACAGGCCCTGCCGAGGACGAGAGCCATGAGATGTTCCTCCTCTGGGCAAGCCCCGGTCCCAGATCCTGTTGTGCCTGTGAATAGGCTGCAGGGGGACGGTGAAGACCAGCAACAGCTTTCAGGGCTGCCACCTTCCTTGTGGGACAAGGAGCCGGACGTGTGCCTTTTCGGAATCGGGCTCTGCCGAGGAAGAGAGCCATGAGATGTTCCTCCTCTGGGCATGCCCGGGTCCTGAATCCTGTTGTGCCTGTGAATAGGCTGCAGGGGGACGGTGAAGACCAGCAACAGCTTTCAGGGCTGCCACCTTCCGTGTGGGACAAGGAGACGGACGTGTGCCTTGCCGGATTCAGGCTCTGCCGAGGACGACAGCCATGAGATGCTCCTCCTCTGGGCAAGCCCAGGTCCCAGATCCTGTCGTACCTGTGAATAGGCTGCAGGGGGACGGTGAAGACCAGCAACATCTTTCAGGGCTGCCACCTTCCGTGTGGGACAAGGAGCCGGACGTGTGCCTTTTCGGAATCGGGCTCTGCCGAGGAAGAGAGCCATGAGATGTTCCTCCTCTGGGCAAGCCCAGGTCCCAGATCCTGTCGTACCTGTGAATAGGCTGCAGGGGGACGGTGAAGACCAGCAACATCTTTCAGGGCTGCCACCTTCCTTGTGGGACAAGGAGCCGGACGTGTGCCTTTTCGGAATCGGGCTCTGCCGAGGAAGAGAGCCATGAGATGCTCCTCCTCTGGGCAAGCCCAGGTCCCAGATCCTGTCGTACCTGTGAATAGGCTGCAGGGGGACGGTGAAGACCAGCAACAGCTTTCAGGGCTGCCACCTTCCGTGTGGGACAAGGAGCCGGACGTGTGTCTTTTCGGAAATAGGCTCTGCCGAGGACGAGAGCCATGAGATATTCCTCCTCTGGGCATGTGCAGGTCCTGAATCCTGTTGTGCCTGTGAATAGGCTGCAGGGGGACGGTGAAGACCAGCAACAGCTTTCAGGGCTGCCACCTTCCTTGTGGGACAAGGAGCCGGACGTGTGCCTTTTCGGAATCGGGCTCTGCTGAGGAAGAGAGCCATGAGATGTTCCTCCTCTGGGCATGCCCGGGTCCTGAATCCTGTTGTGCCTGTGAATAGGCTGCAGGGGGACGGTGAAGACCAGCAACAGCTTTCAGGGCTGCCACCTTCCGTGTGGGACAAGGAGCCGGACGTGTGCCTTTCCGGAATCAGGCTCTGCCGAGGACGAGAGCCATGAGATGTTCCTCCTCTGGGCAAGCCCGGGTCCCAGATCCTGTTGTGCCTGTGAATAGGCTGCAGGGGGACGGTGAAGACCAGCAACAGTTTCAGGGCTGCCACCTTCCGTGTGGGACAAGGAGCCGGACGTGTGCCTTTTCGGAAAGAGGCCCTGCCGAGGACGAGAGCCATGAGATGTTCCTCCTCTGGGCAAGCCCGGGTCCCAGATCCTGTTGTGCCTGTGAATAGGCTGCAGGGGGACGGTGAAGACCAGCAACAGCTTTCAGGGCTGCCACCTTCCGTGTGGGACAAGGAGCCGTACTTGTGCCTTTCCGGAATCAGGCTCTGCCGAGGACGAGAGACATGAGATGTTCCTCCTCTGGGCAAGCCCGGGTCCCAGATCCTGTTGTACCTGTGAATAAGCTGCAGGGGGACGGTGAAGACCAGCAACATCTTTCCGGCCTGCCACCTTCCGTGTGGGACAAGAAGCCGGACGTGTGCCTTTTCGGAAACAGGCTCTGCCGAGGACGAGAGACTAACCCTGACCCTAACCCTAACCCTAACCACTAACCCTAACCCTAAGCCCATCCCTAACGACCCTAACCCTAACCCTAACCCTAAGCCCTTAACACTAACCCTAACCCTAAACCCTAACCCTAACCCTAACTGTAACCCTAACCCGGACCCTATCTCCTAACTCTAACCCTAACCCTAACCCTAACCCCTAACCCTAACCATAACACTAACGCCTAACCCTAACCCTAACCCCTAACCCTAACCCTAACCCTAATGGCCCTAACGCTAACCCTAACCCTGAACCTAACCCTAACCGTAACCCTAACCCCCTAACCCTAACCCCAACCCTAACCCTAACCCTAACCC
>NW_026060917.1:140000-160000 GCF_929443795.1 Astur gentilis
CCTCTGGGCATGCCCGGGTCCTGAATCCTGTTGTGCCTGTGAATAGGCTGCAGGGGGACGGTGAAGACCAGCAACAGCTTTCAGGGCTGCCACCTTCCGTGTGGGACAAGGAGCCGGACGTGTGCCTTTCCGGAATAAGGCTCTGCCGAGGACGAGAGCCATGATATGTTCCTCCTCTGGGCAAGCCCGGGTCCCAGATCCTGTTGTGCCTGTGAATAGGCTGCAGGGGGACGGTGAAGACCAGCAACAGCTTTCAGGGCTGCCACCTTCCTTGTGGGACAAGGAGCCGGACGTGTGCCTTTTCGGAATCGGGCTCTGCTGAGGAAGAGAGCCATGAGATGTTCCTCCTCTGGGCATGCCCGGGTCCTGAATCCTGTTGTGCCTGTGAATAGGCTGCAGGGGGACGGTGAAGACCAGCAACAGCTTTCAGGGCTGCCACCTTCCGTGTGGGACAAGGAGCCGGACGTGTGCCTTTCCGGAATCAGGCTCTGCCGAGGACGAGAGCCATGAGATGTTCCTCCTCTGGGCAAGCCCGGGTCCCAGATCCTGTTGTGCCTGTGAATAGGCTGCAGGGGGACGGTGAAGACCAGCAACAGTTTCAGGGCTGCCACCTTCCGTGTGGGACAAGGAGCCGGACGTGTGCCTTTTCGGAAAGAGGCCCTGCCGAGGACGAGAGCCATGAGATGTTCCTCCTCTGGGCAAGCCCACGTCCCAGATCCTGTTGTGCCTGTGAATAGGCTGCAGGGGGACGGTGAAGACCAGCAACAGCTTTCAGGGCTGCCACCTTCGGTGTGGGACAAGGAGCCGTACTTGTGCCTTTCCGGAATCAGGCTCTGCCGAGGACGAGAGCCATGAGATGTTCCTCCTCTGGGCAAGCCCGGGTCCCAGATCCTGTTGTACCTGTGAATAAGCTGCAGGGGGACGGTGAAGACCAGCAACATCTTTCCGGCCTGCCACCTTCCGTGTGGGACAAGAAGCCGGACGTGTGCCTTTTAGGAAACAGGCTCTGCCGAGGACGAGATACTAACCCTGACCCTAACCCTAACCCTAACCACTAACCCTAACCCTAAGCCCATCCCTAATGACCCTAACCCTAACCCTAACCCTAAGCCCTTAACACTAACCCTAACCCTAAACCGTAACCCTAACCCTAACTGTAACCCTAACCCGGACCCTATCTCCTAACTCTAACCCTAACCCTAACCCTAACCCTAACCGTAACCCTAACCACCTAACCCTAACACTCACCCTAACACCTAACACTAACCCTAATCCTAACCCCTAACCCTAACCCCTAACCCTAACCCTAACCCTAATGGACCCTAACCCTAACCCTAACCCTAACCCTAACCCTAACCCTAACCCCAACCCTAACCCTAACCCTAACCCTAACACCGAACTGTAAAACTTTTCTGACAAGTTGCAGGATGTGTGCCGTTTCCGAAACAGGTTCTGCTGAGGACGAGAGCCATGAGATTTTCCTCCTCTGGCCAAGCCCGTATCCCAGATCCTTTTGTGCCTGTGTATAGGCTGCAGGGGGACGGTGAAGACCAGCAACAGCTTTCAGGGCTGCCACCTTCCGTGTGGGACAAGGAGCCGGACGTGTGCCTTTCCGGAATCAGGCTCTGCCGAGGACGAGAGCCATGAGATGTTCCTCCTCTGGGCAAGCCCCGGTCCCAGATCCTGTTGTGCCTGTGAATAGGCTGCAGGGGGACGGTGAAGACCAGCAACATCCTTCAGGGCTGCCACCTTCCGTGTGGGACAAGGAGCCGGACGTGTGCCTTTTCGGAAAGAGGCTCGGCCGAGGACGAGAGCCATGAGATGTTCCTCCTCTGGGCAAGCCCGGGTCCCAGATCCTGTTGTGCCTGTGAATAGGCTGCAGGGGGACATTGAAGACCAGCAACAGCTTTCAGGGCTGCCACCTTCCGTGTGGGACAAGGAGCCGGACGTGTGCCTTTTCGGAATCGGGCTCTGCCGAGGACGAGAGCCATGAGATGTTCCTCCTCTGGGCATGCCCGGGTCCTGAATCCTGTTGTGCCTGTGAATAGGCTGCAGGGGCACGGTGAAGACCAGCAACAGCTTTCAGGGCTGCCACCTTCCGTGTGGGACAAGGAGCCGGACGTGTGCCTTTCCGGAATCAGGCTCTGCCGAGGACGAGAGCCAGGAGATGTTCCTCCTCTGGGCAAACCCGGGTCCCAGATCCTGTTGTGCCTGTGAATAGGCTGCAGGGGGACGGTGAAGACCAGCAACATCCTTCAGGGGTGCCAACTTCCGTGTGGGACAAGGAGCCGGACGTGTGCCTTTTCGGAAACAGGCCCTGCCGAGGACGAGAGCCATGAGATGTTCCTCCTCTGGGCAAGCCCGGGTCCCAGATCCTGTTGTGCCTGTGAATAGGCTGCAGGGGGACGGTGAAGACCAGCAACAGCTTTCAGGGCTGCCACCTTCGGTGTGGGACAAGGAGCCGTACTTGTGCCTTTCCGGAATCAGGCTCTGCCGAGGACGAGAGCCATGAGATGTTCCTCCTCTGGGCAAGCCCGGGTCCCAGATCCTGTTGTACCTGTGAATAAGCTGCAGGGGGACGGTGAAGACCAGCAACAGCTTTCAGGGCTGCCACCTTCCGTGTGGGACAAGGAGCCGGACGTGTGCCTTTTCGGAAACAGGCTCTGCCGAGGACGAGAGACTAACCCTGACCCTAACCCTAACCCTAACCACTAACCCTAACCCTAAGTCCATCCCTAACGACCCTAACCCTAACCCTAACCCTAAGCCCTTAACACTAACCCTAACCCTAAACCCTAACCCTAACCCTAACTGTAACCCTAACCCGGACCCTATCTCCTAACTCTAACCCTAACCCTAACCCTAACCCTAACCCTAACCGTAACCCTAACCACCTAACCCTAACACTCACCCTAACACCTAACCCTAACCCTAATCCTAACCCCTAACCCTAACCCCTAACCCTAACCCTAACCCTAATTGACCCTAACCCTAACCCTAACCCTAACCCTTAACCCTAACCCTAACCCTAACCCATAACCCTAAGCCTAATGGCCCTAACCCTAACCCTAACCCTGACCCTAACCCTAACCCTAAGCCTAACCCTAACCCCTAACCCTAACCCTAACCCTAACCCTAACCCCAACCGTAACCCTAACCCTAACACCGAACTGTAAACCTTTTCTGACAAGTTGCAGGATGTGTGCCGTTTCCGAAACAGGCTCTGCCGAGGACGAGAGCCATGAGATGTTCCTCCTCTGGGCAAGCCCCGGTCCCAGATCCTGTTGTGCCTGTGAATAGGCTGCAGGGGGACGGTGAAGACCAGCAACATCTTTCCGGCCTGCCACCTTCCGTGTGGGGCACGGAGCCGGACGTGTGCCTTTTCGGAAACAGGCCCTGCCGAGGACGAGAGCCAGGAGATGTTCCTCCTCTGGGCAAGCCCGGGTCCTGAATCCTGTTGTACCTGTGAATAGGCTGCAGGGGGACGGTGAAGAGCAGCAAAAGTTTCAGGGCTGCCACCTTCCGTGTGGGACAAGGAGCCGGACGTGTGCCTTTTCGGAAAGAGGCCCTGCCGAAGACGAGAGCCATGAGATGTTCCTCCTCTGCGCAAGCCCGGGTCTCAGATCCTGTTGTGCCTGTGAATAGGCTGCAGGGGGACGGTGAAGACCAGCAACAGCTTTCAGGGCTGCCACCTTCCGTGTGGGACAAGGAGCCGGACGTGTGCCTTTTCGGAAACAGGCCCTGCCGAGGACGAGAGCCATGAGATGTTCCTCCTCTGGGCAAGCCCGGGTCCCAGATCCTGTTGTGCCTGTGAATAGGCTGCAGGGGGACGGTGAAGACCAGCAACAGCTTTCAGGGCTGCCACCTTCCGTGTGGGACAAGGAGCCGGACGTGTGCCTTTTCGGGAAGAGGCTCTGCCGAGGACATGAGCCATGATATGTTCCTCCTCTGGGCGTGCCCGGGTCCAGAATACTGTTGTGCCTTTGAATAGGCTGCATGGGGGACGGTGAAGACCAGCAACATCTTTCCGACCTGCCACCTTCCATGTGGGACAAGGAGCCGGACTTGTGACTTTTCGGAAATATGCTCTGCCGAGGACGAGAGACTAACCCTGACCCTAACCCTAACACTAACCCTAACCCTAACCCTAACCCCTAACCCTAACCCTAACCCTAATGGACCCTAACCCTAACCCTAACCCTAACCCCTAACCCTAACCCTAACCCTATCCCCTAACACTAACCCTAACCCTAATGGCCCTAACCCTAACGGCCCTAACCCTGACCCTAACCCTAACCCTAACCCTAACCCTAACCCCTAACCCTAACCCTAACCCTAACCCCAGCCCTAACCCTAACCCTAACCCTAACCCCTAACTGTAAACCTTTTCTGACAAGTTGCAGGATGTGTGCCGTTTCCGAAACAGGTTCTGCTGAGGACGAGAGCCATGAGATGTTCCTCCTCTGGGCAAGCCCGTATCCCAGATCCTGTTGTGCCTGTGAATAGGCTGCAGGGGGACGGTGAAGACCAGCAACAGCTTTCAGGGCTGCCAACTTCCGTGTGGGACAAGGAGCCGGACGTGTGCCTTGCCGGATTCAGGCTCTGCCGAGGACGACAGCCATGAGATGCTCCTCCTCTGGGCAAGCCCAGGTCCCAGATCCTGTCGTACCTGTGAATAGGCTGCAGGGGGACGGTGAAGACCAGCAACAGCTTTCAGGGCTGCCACCTTCCTTGTGGGACAAGGAGCCGGACGTGTGCCTTTTCGGAATCGGGCTCTGCCGAGGAAGAGAGCCATGACATGTTCCTCCTCTGGGCATGCCCGGGTCCTGAATCCTGTTGTGCCTGTGAATAGGCTGCAGGGGGACGGTGAAGACCAGCAACAGCTTTCAGGGCTGCCACCTTCCGTGTGGGACAAGGAGCCGGACGTGTGCCTTTCCGGAATCAGGCTCTGCCAAGGACGAGAGCCATGAGATGTTCCTCCTCTGGGCAAGCCCGGGTCCCAGATCCTGTTGTGCCTGTGAATAGGCTGCAGGGGGACGGTGAAGACCAGCAACATCCTTCAGGGCTGCCACCTTCCGTGTGGGACAAGGAGCCGGACGTGTGCCTTTTCGGAAACAGGCCCTGCCGAGGACGAGAGCCATGAGATGTTCCTCCTCTGGGCAAGCCCGGGTCCCAGATCCTGTTGTGCCTGTGAATAGGCTGCAGGGGGACGGTGAAGACCAGCAACATCTTTCAGGGCTGCCACCATCCGTGTGGGACAAGGAGCCGGACGTGTGCCTTTTTGGAAACAGGCTCTGCCGAGGACGAGAGACTAACACTGACCCTAACCCTAACCCTAACCCCTAACCCTAAGCCTAAGCCCATCCCTAACGACCCTAACCCTAACCCTAACCCTAAGCCCTTAACACTAACCCTAACCCTAAACCCTAACCCTAACCCTAACCCTAACCCCTAACCCTAACCCTAACCCTAAACCCTAACCCTAACCCTAACCCTAATGGCCCTAACCCTAACAATAACCCTGACCCTAACTCTAACCCTAAGCCTAACCCTGACCCCCTAACCCTAACCCTAACCCTAACCATAACCCCAACCCTAACCCTAACCCTAACCCTAACCCCTAACTGTAAATCTTTTCTGACAAGTTGCAGGATGTGTGGCGTTTCCGAAACAGGTTCTGCTGAGGACGAGAGCCATGAGATTTTCCTCCTCTGGGCAAGCCCGTATCCCAGATCCTGTTGTGCCTGTGAATAGGCTGCAGGGGGACGGTGAAGACCAGCAACATCGTTCAGGGCTGCCAAGTTCCGTGTGGGACAAGGAGCCGGACGTGTACCTTTCCGGAATCAGGCTCTGCCGAGGACGAGAGCCATGAGATGTTCCTCCTCTGGGCAAGCCCGGGTCCTGAATCCTGTTGTGCCTGTGAATAGGCTGCAGGGGGACGGTGAAGACCAGCAACATCTTTCCAGCCTGCCACCTTCCGTGTGGGACACGGAGCCGGACGTGTGCCTTTCCAGAATCAGGCACTGCCGAGGACGAGAGCCATGAGATGTTCCTCCTCTGGGCAAGCCCGGGTCCCAGATCCTGTTGTGCCTGTGAATAGGCTGCAGGGGGACGGTGAAGACCAGCAACATCTTTCTGGCCTGCCACCTTCCGTTTGGGACAAGGAGCCGGACGTGTGCCTTTTCGGAAAAAGGCTCTGCCGAGGACGAGAGACTAACCCTGACCCTAACCCTAACCCTAACCACTAACCCTAACCCTAAGCCCATCCCTAACGACCCTAACCCTAACCCTAACCCTAAGCCCTTAACACTAACCCTAACCCTAAACCCTAACCCTAACCCTAACCCCTAACCCTAACCCTAACCCTAATGGCCCTAACACTAACCCTAACCCTGACCCTAACCCTAACCCTAAGCCTAACCCTGACCCCCTAACCCTAACCCTAACCCTAACCCTAACCCTAACCCCAACCCTAACCCTAACCCTAACCCTAACCCCTAACTGTAAATCTTTTCTGACAAGTTGCAGGATGTGTGCCGTTTCCGAAACAGGTTCTGCTGAGGACGAGAGCCATGAGATTTTCCTCCTCTGGGCAAGCCCGTATCCCAGATCCTGTTGTGCCTGTGAATAGGCTGCAGGGGGACGGTGAAGACCAGCAACATCTTTCAGGGCTGCCACCTTCCGTGTGGGACAAGGAGCCGGACGTGTGCCTTTCCGGAATCAGGCTCTGCCGAGGACGAGAGCCATGAGATGTTCCTCCTCTGGGCAAGCCCGGGTCCTGAATGCTGTTGTGCCTGTGAATAGGCTGCAGGGGGACGGTGAAGACCAGCAACATCTTTCCAGCCTGCCACCTTCCGTGTGGGACACGGAGCCGGACGTGTGCCTTTCCAGAATCAGGCACTGCCGAGGACGAGAGCCATGAGATGTTCCTCCTCTGGGCAAGCCCGGGTCCCAGATCCTGTTGTGCCTGTGAATAGGCTGCAGGGGGACGGTGAAGACCAGCAACATCTTTCTGGCCTGCCACCTTCCGTGTGGGACAAGGAGCCGGACGTGTGCCTTTCCAGAATCAGACTCTGCCGAGGACGAGAGCCATGAGATGTACCTCCTCTGGGCAAGCCCGTATCCCAGATCCTGTTGTGCCTGTGAATAGGCTGCAGGGGGACGGTGAAGACCAGCAACAGCTTTCAGGGCTGCCACCTTCCGTGTGGGACAATGAGCCGAACGTGTGCCTTTTCGGAAAGAGGCCCTGCCGAGGACGAGAGCCATGAGATGTTCCTCCTCTGGGCAAGCCCGGGTCCCAGATCCTGTTGTGCCTGTGAATAGGCTGCAGGGGGACGGTGAAGACCAGCAACAGCTTTCAGGGCTGCCACCTTCCGTGTGGGACAAGGAGCCGGACGTGTGCCTTGCCGGAATCAGGCTCTGCCGAGGACGAGAGCCATGAGATGTTCCTCCTCTGGGCAAGCCCAGGTCCCAGATCCTGTCGTACCTGTGAATAGGCTGCAGGGGGACGGTGAAGACCAGCAACATCTTTCAGGGCTGCCACCTTCCTTGTGGGACAAGGAGCCGGACGTGTGCCTTTTCGGAATCGGGCACTGCCGAGGAAGAGAGCCATGAGATGTTCCTCCTCTGGGCATGCCCGGGTCCTGAATCCTGTTGTGCCTGTGAATAGGCTGCAGGGGGACGGTGAAGACCAGCAACAGCTTTCAGGGCTGCCACCTTCCGTGTGGGACAAGGAGCCGGACGTGTGCCTTTTCAAAAAGAGGCCCTGCCGAGGACGAGAGCCATGAGATGTTCCTCCTCTGGGCAAGCCCGGGTCCCAGATCCTGTTGTGCCTGTGAATAGGCTGCAGGGGGACGGTGAAGACCAGCAACATCCTTCATGGGTGCCAGCTTCCGTGTGGGACAAGGAGCCGGACGTGTGCCTTTTCGGAAAGAGGCCCTGCCGAGGACGAGAGCCATGAGATGTTCCTCCTCTCAGCAAGCCCGGGTCCCAGATCCTGTTGTGCCTGTGAATAGGCTGCAGGGGGACGGTGAAGACCAGCAACATCTTTCCGGACTGCCACCTTCCGTGTGGGACAAGGAGCCGGACGTGTGCCTTTTTGGAAACAGGCTCTGCCGAGGACGAGAGACTAACCCTGACCCTAACCCTAACCCTAACCCCTAACCCTAACCCTAAGCCCATCCCTAACGACCCTAACCCTAACCCTAACCCTAAGCCCGTAACACTAACCCTAACCCTAAACCCTAACCCTAACCCTAACCCTAACCCCTAACCCTAACCCTAACCCTAATGGCCCTAACACTAACCCTAACCCTGACCCTAACCCTAACCCTAAGCCTAACCCTGACCCCCTAACCCTAACCCTAACTCTAACCCTAACCCTAACCCCAACCCTAACCCTAACCCTAACCCTAACCCCTAACTGTAAATCTTTTCTGACAAGTTGCAGGATGTGTGCCGTTTCCGAAACAGGTTCTGCTGAGGACGAGAGCCATGAGATTTTCCTCCTCTGGGCAAGCCCGTATCCCAGATCCTGTTGTGCCTGTGAATAGGCTGCAGGGGGACGGTGAAGACCAGCAACATCTTTCAGGGCTGCCACCTTCCGTGTGGGACAAGGAGCCGGACGTGTGCCTTTTCAGAAAGAGGCCCTGCCGAGGACGAGAGCCATGAGATGTTCCTCCTCTGGGCAAGCCCGGGTCCCAGATCCTGTTGTGCCTGTGAATAGGCTGCAGGGGGACGGTGAAGACCAGCAACAGCTTTCAGGGCTGCCACCTTCCGTGTGGGACAATGAGCCGAACGTGTGCCTTTTCGGAAAGAGGCCCTGCCGAGGACGAGAGCCATGAGATGTTCCTCCTCTGGGCAAGCCCGGGTCCCAGATCCTGTTGTGCCTGTGAATAGGCTGCAGGGGGACGGTGAAGACCAGCAACAGCTTTCAGGGCTGCCACCTTCCGTGTGGGACAAGGAGCCGGACGTGTGCCTTTTCGGAATCAGGCTCTGCCGAGGAAGAGAGCCATGAGATGTTCCTCCTCTGGGCATGCCCGGGTCCTGAATCCTGTTGTGCCTGTGAATAGGCTGCAGGGGGACGGTGAAGACCAGCAACAGCTTTCAGGGCTGCCACCTTCCGTGTGGGACAAGGAGCCGGACGTGTGCCTTTTCAAAAAGAGGCCCTGCCGAGGACGAGAGCCATGAGATGTTCCTCCTCTGGGCAAGCCCGGGTCCCAGATCCTGTTGTGCCTGTGAATAGGCTGCAGGGGGACGGTGAAGACCAGCAACATCCTTCATGGGTGCCAGCTTCCGTGTGGGACAAGGAGCCGGACGTGTGCCTTTTCGGAAAGAGGCCCTGCCGAGGACGAGAGCAATGAGATGTTCCTCCTCTGGGCAAGCCCGGGTCCCAGATCCTGTTGTGCCTGTGAATAGGCTGCAGGGGGACGGTGAAGACCAGCAACATCTTTCAGGGCTGCCACCTTCCGTGTGGGACAAGGAGCCGGACGTGTGCCTTTCCGGAATCAGGCTCTGCCGAGGACGAGAGCCATGAGATGTTCCTCCTCTGGGCAAGCCCGGGTCCTGAATGCTGTTGTGCCTGTGAATAGGCTGCAGGGGGACGGTGAAGACCAGCAACATCTTTCCAGCCTGCCACCTTCCGTGTGGGACACGGAGCCGGACGTGTGCCTTTCCAGAATCAGGCTCTGCCGAGGACGAGAGCCATGAGATGTTCCTCCTCTGGGCAAGCCCGGGTCCCAGATCCTGTTGTGCCTGTGAATAGGCTGCAGGGGGACGGTGAAGACCAGCAACATCTTTCTGGCCTGCCACCTTCCGTGTGGGACAAGGAGCCGGACGTGTGCCTTTCCAGAATCAGACTCTGCCGAGGACGAGAGCCATGAGATGTTCCTCCTCTGGGCAAGCCCGGGTCCCAGATCCTGTTGTGCCTGTGAATAGGCTGCAGGGGGACGGTGAAGACCAGCAACATCTTTCCGGCTTGCCACCTTCCGTGTGGGATAAGGAGCCGGACGTGTGCCTTTCCAGAATCAGACTCTGCCGAGGACGAGAGCCATGAGATGTACCTCCTCTGGGCAAGCCCGTATCCCAGATCCTGTTGTGCCTGTGAATAGGCTGCAGGGGGACGGTGAAGACCAGCAACAGCTTTCAGGGCTGCCACCTTCCGTGTGGGACAATGAGCCGAACGTGTGCCTTTTCGGAAAGAGGCCCTGCCGAGGACGAGAGCCATGAGATGTTCCTCCTCTGGGCAAGCCCGGGTCCCAGATCCTGTTGTGCCTGTGAATAGGCTGCAGGGGGACGGTGAAGACCAGCAACAGCTTTCAGGGCTGCCACCTTCCGTGTGGGACAAGGAGCCGGACGTGTGCCTTTTCAAAAAGAGGCCCTGCCGAGGACGAGAGCCATGAGATGTTCCTCCTCTGGGCAAGCCCGGGTCCCAGATCCTGTTGTGCCTGTGAATAGGCTGCAGGGGGACGGTGAAGACCAGCAACTTCTTTCAGGGCTGCCACCTTCCGTGTGGGACAAGGAGCCGGACGTGTGCCTTTCCGGAATCAGGCTCTGCCGAGGACGAGAGCCATGAGATGTTCCTCCTCTCAGCAAGCCCGGGTCCCAGATCCTGTTGTGCCTGTGAATAGGCTGCAGGGGGACGGTGAAGACCAGCAACAGCTTTCAGGGCTGCCACCTTCCGTGTGGGACAAGGAGCCGGACGTGTGCCTTTTTGGAAACAGGCTCTGCCGAGGACGAGAGACTAACCCTGACCCTAACCCTAACCCTAACCCCTAACCCTAACCCTAAGCCCATCCCTAACGACCCTAACCCTAACCCTAACCCTAAGCCCTTAACACTAACCCTAACCCTAAACCCTAACCCTAACCCTAACCCTAACCCCTAACCCTAACCCTAACCCTAATGGCCCTAACACTAACCCTAACCCTGACCCTAACCCTAACCCTAAGCCTAACCCTGACCCCCTAACCCTAACCCTAACTCTAACCCTAACCCTAACCCCAACCCTAACCCTAACCCTAACCCTAACCCCTAACTGTAAATCTTTTCTGACAAGTTGCAGGATGTGTGCCGTTTCCGAAACAGGTTCTGCTGAGGACGAGAGCCATGAGATTTTCCTCCTCTGGGCAAGCCCGTATCCCAGATCCTGTTGTGCCTGTGAATAGGCTGCAGGGGGACGGTGAAGACCAGCAACAGCTTTCAGGGCTGCCACCTTCCGTGTGGGACAATGAGCCGAACGTGTGCCTTTTCGGAAAGAGGCCCTGCAGAGGACGAGAGCCATGAGATGTTCCTCCTCTGGGCAAGCCCGGGTCCCAGATCCTGTTGTGCCTGTGAATAGGCTGCAGGGGGACGGTGAAGACCAGCAACAGCTTTCAGGGCTGCCACCTTCCGTGTGGGACAAGGAGCCGGACGTGTGCCTTGCCGGAATCAGGCTCTGCCGAGGACGAGAGCCATGAGATGTTCCTCCTCTGGGCAAGCCCAGGTCCCAGATCCTGTCGTACCTGTGAATAGGCTGCAGGGGGACGGTGAAGACCAGCAACATCTTTCAGGGCTGCCACCTTCCTTGTGGGACAAGGAGCCGGACGTGTGCCTTTTCGGAATCGGGCTCTGCCGAGGAAGAGAGCCATGAGATGTTCCTCCTCTGGGCATGCCCGGGTCCTGAATCCTGTTGTGCCTGTGAATAGGCTGCAGGGGGACGGTGAAGACCAGCAACAGCTTTCAGGGCTGCCACCTTCCATGTGGGACAAGGAGCCGGACGTGTGCCTTTTCAAAAAGAGGCCCTGCCGAGGACGAGAGCCATGAGATGTTCCTCCTCTGGGCAAGCCCGGGTCCCAGATCCTGTTGTGCCTGTGAATAGGCTGCAGGGGGACGGTGAAGACCAGCAACATCCTTCATGGGTGCCAGCTTCCGTGTGGGACAAGGAGCCGGACGTGTGCCTTTTCGGAAAGAGGCCCTGCCGAGGACGAGAGCAATGAGATGTTCCTCCTCTGGGCAAGCCCGGGTGCCAGATCCTGTTGTGCCTGTGAATAGGCTGCAGGGGGACGGTGAAGACCAGCAACATCTTTCAGGGCTGCCACCTTCCGTGTGGGACAAGGAGCCGGACGTGTGCCTTTTTGGAAACAGGCTCTGCCGAGGACGAGAGACTAACCCTGACCCTAACCCTAACCCTAACCCCTAACCCTAACCCTAAGCTCATCCCTAACGACCCCAACCCTAACCCTAACCCTAAGCCCTTAACACTAACCCTAACCCTAAACCCTAACCCTAACCCTAACCCTAACCCCTAACCCTAACCCTAACCCTAATGTCCCTAACACTAACCCTAACCCTGACCCTAACCCTAACCCTAAGCCTAACCCTGACCCCCTAACCCTAACCCTAACCCTAACCCTAACCCTAACCCCAACCCTAACCCTAACCCTAACCCTAACCCCTAACTGTAAATCTTTTCTGACAAGTTGCAGGATGTGTGCCGTTTCCGAAACAGGTTCTGCTGAGGACGAGAGCCATGAGATTTTCCTCCTCTGGACAAGCCCGTATCCCAGATCCTGTTGTGCCTGTGAATAGGCTGCAGGGGGACGGTGAAGACCAGCAACATCTTTCAGGGCTGCCACCTTCCGTGTGGGACAAGGAGCCGGACGTGTGCCTTTCCGGAATCAGGCTCTGCCGAGGACGAGAGCCATGAGATGTTCCTCCTCTGGGCAAGCCCGGGTCCTGAATGCTGTTGTGCCTGTGAATAGGCTGCAGGGGGACGGTGAAGACCAGCAACATCTTTCCAGCCTGCCACCTTCCGTGTGGGACACGGAGCCGGACGTGTGCCTTTCCAGAATCAGGCCCTGCCGAGGACGAGAGCCATGAGATGTTCCTCCTCTGGGCAAGCCCGGGTCCCAGATCCTGTTGTGCCTGTGAATAGGCTGCAGGGGGACGGTGAAGACCAGCAACATCTTTCTGGCCTGCCACCTTCCGTGTGGGACAAGGAGCCGGACGTGTGCCTTTCCAGAATCAGATTCTGCCGAGGACGAGAGCCATGAGATGTTCCTCCTCTGGGCAAGCCCGGGTCCCAGATCCTGTTGTGCCTGTGAATAGGCTGCAGGGGGACGGTGAAGACCAGCAACATCTTTCCGGCTTGCCACCTTCCGTGTGGGATAAGGAGCCGGACGTGTGCCTTTCCAGAATCAGACTCTGCCGAGGACGAGAGCCATGAGATGTACCTCCTCTGGGCAAGCCCGTATCCCAGATCCTGTTGTGCCTGTGAATAGGCTGCAGGGGGACGGTGAAGACCAGCAACAGCTTTCAGGGCTGCCACCTTCCGTGTGGGACAATGAGCCGAACGTGTGCCTTTTCGGAAAGAGGCCCTGCCGAGGACGAGAGCCATGAGATGTTCCTCCTCTGGGCAAGCCCGGGTCCCAGATCCTGTTGTGCCTGTGAATAGGCTGCAGGGGGACGGTGAAGACCAGCAACAGCTTTCAGGGCTGCCACCTTCCGTGTGGGACAAGGAGCCGGACGTGTGCCTTTTCAAAAAGAGGCCCTGCCGAGGACGAGAGCCATGAGATGTTCCTCCTCTGGGCAAGCCCGGGTCCCAGATCCTGTTGTGCCTGTGAATAGGCTGCAGGGGGACGGTGAAGACCAGCAACTTCTTTCAGGGCTGCCACCTTCCGTGTGGGACAAGGAGCCGGACGTGTGCCTTTCCGGAATCAGGCTCTGCCGAGGACGAGAGCCATGAGATGTTCCTCCTCTGGGCAAGCCCGGGTCCCAGATCCTGTTGTGCCTGTGAATAGGCTGCAGGGGGACGGTGAAGACCAGCAACATCTTTCCGGACTGCCACCTTCCGTGTGGGACAAGGAGCCGGACGTGTGCCTTTTTGGAAACAGGCTCTGCCGAGGACGAGAGACTAACCCTGACCCTAACCCTAACCCTAACCCCTAACCCTAACCCTAAGCCCATCCCTAACGACCCTAACCCTAACCCTAACCCTAAGCCCTTAACACTAACCCTAACCCTAAACCCTAACCCTAACCCTAACCCTAACCCCTAACCCTAACCCTAACCCTAATGGCCCTAACACTAACCCTAACCCTGACCCTAACCCTAACCCTAAGCCTAACCCTGACCCCCTAACCCTAACCCTAACTCTAACCCTACCCCTAACCCCAACCCTAACCCTAACCCTAACCCTAACCCCTAACTGTAAATCTTTTCTGACAAGTTGCAGGATGTGTGCCGTTTCCGAAACAGGTTCTGCTGAGGACGAGAGCCATGAGATTTTCCTCCTCTGGGCAAGCCCGTATCCCAGATCCTGTTGTGCCTGTGAATAGGCTGCAGGGGGACGGTGAAGACCAGCAACAGCTTTCAGGGCTGCCACCTTCCGTGTGGGACAATGAGCCGAACGTGTGCCTTTTCGGAAAGAGGCCCTGCCGAGGACGAGAGCCATGAGATGTTCCTCCTCTGGGCAAGCCCGGGTCCCAGATCCTGTTGTGCCTGTGAATAGGCTGCAGGGGGACGGTGAAGACCAGCAACAGCTTTCAGGGCTGCCACCTTCCGTGTGGGACAAGGAGCCGGACGTGTGCCTTGCCGGAATCAGGCTCTGCCGAGGACGAGAGCCATGAGATGTTCCTCCTCTGGGCAAGCCCAGGTCCCAGATCCTGTCGTACCTGTGAATAGGCTGCAGGGGGACGGTGAAGACCAGCAACATCTTTCAGGGCTGCCACCTTCCTTGTGGGACAAGGAGCCGGACGTGTGCCTTTTCGGAATCGGGCTCTGCCGAGGAAGAGAGCCATGAGATGTTCCTCCTCTGGGCATGCCCGGGTCCTGAATCCTGTTGTGCCTGTGAATAGGCTGCAGGGGGACGGTGAAGACCAGCAACAGCTTTCAGGGCTGCCACCTTCCATGTGGGACAAGGAGCCGGACGTGTGCCTTTTCAAAAAGAGGCCCTGCCGAGGAAGAGAGCCATGAGATGTTCCTCCTCTGGGCAAGCCCGGGTCCCAGATCCTGTTGTGCCTGTGAATAGGCTGCAGGGGGACGGTGAAGACCAGCAACATCCTTCATGGGTGCCAGCTTCCGTGTGGGACAAGGAGCCGGACGTGTGCCTTTTCGGAAAGAGGCCCTGCCGAGGACGAGAGCAATGAGATGTTCCTCCTCTGGGCAAGCCCGGGTCCCAGATCCTGTTGTGCCTGTGAATAGGCTGCAGGGGGACGGTGAAGACCAGCAACATCTTTCAGGGCTGCCACCTTCCGTGTGGGACAAGGAGCCGGACGTGTGCCTTTTTGGAAACAGGCTCTGCCGAGGACGAGAGACTAACCCTGACCCTAACCCTAACCCTAACCCCTAACCCTAACCCTAAGCTCATCCCTAACGACCCCAACCCTAACCCTAACCCTAAGCCCTTAACACTAACCCTAACCCTAAACCCTAACCCTAACCCTAACCCTAACCCCTAACCCTAACCCTAACCCTAATGTCCCTAACACTAACCCTAACCCTGACCCTAACCCTAACCCTAAGCCTAACCCTGACCCCCTAACCCTAACCCTAACCCTAACCCTAACCCTAACCCCAACCCTAACCCTAACCCTAACCCTAACCCCTAACTGTAAATCTTTTCTGACAAGTTGCAGGATGTGTGCCGTTTCCGAAACAGGTTCTGCTGAGGACGAGAGCCATGAGATTTTCCTCCTCTGGACAAGCCCGTATCCCAGATCCTGTTGTGCCTGTGAATAGGCTGCAGGGGGACGGTGAAGACCAGCAACATCTTTCAGGGCTGCCACCTTCCGTGTGGGACAAGGAGCCGGACGTGTGCCTTTCCGGAATCAGGCTCTGCCGAGGACGAGAGCCATGAGATGTTCCTCCTCTGGGCAAGCCCGGGTCCTGAATGCTGTTGTGCCTGTGAATAGGCTGCAGGGGGACGGTGAAGACCAGCAACATCTTTCCAGCCTGCCACCTTCCGTGTGGGACACGGAGCCGGACGTGTGCCTTTCCAGAATCAGGCCCTGCCGAGGACGAGAGCCATGAGATGTTCCTCCTCTGGGCAAGCCCGGGTCCCAGATCCTGTTGTGCCTGTGAATAGGCTGCAGGGGGACGGTGAAGACCAGCAACATCTTTCTGGCCTGCCACCTTCCGTGTGGGACAAGGAGCCGGACGTGTGCCTTTCCAGAATCAGACTCTGCCGAGGACGAGAGCCATGAGATGTTCCTCCTCTGGGCAAGCCCGGGTCCCAGATCCTGTTGTGCCTGTGAATAGGCTGCAGGGGGACGGTGAAGACCAGCAACATCTTTCCGGCTTGCCACCTTCCGTGTGGGATAAGGAGCCGGACGTGTGCCTTTCCAGAATCAGACTCTGCCGAGGACGAGATCCATGAGATGTACCTCCTCTGGGCAAGCCCGTATCCCAGATCCTGTTGTGCCTGTGAATAGGCTGCAGGGGGACGGTGAAGACCAGCAACAGCTTTCAGGGCTGCCACCTTCCGTGTGGGACAATGATCCGAACGTGTGCCTTTTCGGAAAGAGGCCCTGCCGAGGACGAGAGCCATGAGATGTTCCTCCTCTGGGCAAGCCCACGTCCCAGATCCTGTTGTGCCTGTGAATAGGCTGCAGGGGGACGGTGAAGACCAGCAACAGCTTTCAGGGCTGCCACCTTCCGTGTGGGACAAGGAGCCGGACGTGTGCCTTTTCAAAGAGAGGCCCTGCCGAGGACGAGAGCCATGAGATGTTCCTCCTCTGGGCAAGCCCGGGTCCCAGATCCTGTTGTGCCTGTGAATAGGCTGCAGGGGGACGGTGAAGACCAGCAACTTCTTTCAGGGCTGCCACCTTCCGTGTGGGACAAGGAGCCGGACGTGTGCCTTTCCGGAATCAGGCTCTGCCGAGGACGAGAGCCATGAGATGTTCCTCCTCTGGGCAAGCCCGGGTCCCAGATCCTGTTGTGCCTGTGAATAGGCTGCAGGGGGACGGTGAAGACCAGCAACATCCTTCAGGGGTGCCAACTTCCGTGTGGGACAAGGAGCCGGACATGTGCCTTTTCGGAAACAGGCCCTGCCGAGGACGAGAGCCAGGATATGTTCCTCCTCTGGGCAAGCCCGGGTCCCAGATCCTGTTGTGCCTGTGAATAGGCTGCAGGGGGACGGTGAAGACCAGCAACAGCTTTCAGGGCTGCCACCTTCCTTGTGGGACAAGGAGCCGGACGTGTGCCTTTTCGGAAACAGGCTCTGCCGAAGACGAGAGACTAACCCTAACCCTAACCCTAACCCTAACCCTAATGGACCCTAACCCTAACCCTAACCCTAACCCCTAACCCTAACCCTAACCCTAACCCCTAACCCTAACCCTAACTCTAATGGCCGTAACCTAACCCTAACCCTGACCCTAACACCAACCCTAAGCCTAACCCTGACCCCCTAACCCTAACCCTAACCCTAACACCTAACCCTAACCCTAACCCTAACCCTAACCCTAACCCCAACCCTAACCCTTACCCTAACCCTAACCCCTAACTGTAAATCTTTTCTGACAAGTTGCAGGATGTGTGCCGTTTCCGAAACAGGTTCTGCTGAGGACGAGAGCCATGAGATTTTCCTCCTCTGGGCAAGCCCGTATCCGAGATCCTTTTGTGCCTGTGTATAGGCTGCAGGGGGACGGTGAAGACCAGCAACAGCTTTCAGGGCTGCCACCTTCCGTGTGGGACAAGGAGCCGGACGTGTGCCTTTCCGAAATCAGGCTCTGCCGAGGACGAGAGCCATGAGATGTTCCTCCTCTGGGCAAGCCCGTGTCCCAGATCCTGTTGTGCCTGTGAATAGGCTGCAGGGGGACGGTGAAGACCAGCAACATCTTTCCGGCCTGCGACCTTCCGTGTGGGACAAGGAGCCGGACGTGTGCCTTTCCAGAATCAGGCTCTGCCGAGGACGAGAGCCATGATATGTTCCTCCTCTGGGCAAGCCCGGATCCTGAATCCTGTTGTACCTGTGAATAGGCTGCAGGGGGACGGTGAAGACCAGCAACAGCTTTCAGGGCTGCCACCCTCCGTGTGGGACAAGGAGCCGGACGTGTGCCTTTTCGAAAACAGGCCATGCCGAGGACGAGAGCCATGAGATGTTCCTCCTCTGGGCAAGCCCCGGTCCCAGATCCTGTTGTGCCTGTGAATAGGCTGCAGGGGGACGGTGAAGACCAGCAACAGCTTTCAGGGCTGCCACCTTCCTTGTGGGACAAGGAGCCGGACGTGTGCCTTTTCGGAATCGGGCTCTGCCGAGGAAGAGAGCCATGAGATGTTCCTCCTCTGGGCATGCCCGGGTCCTGAATCCTGTTGTGCCTGTGAATAGGCTGCAGGGGGACGGTGAAGACCAGCAACAGCTTTCAGGGCTGCCACCTTCCGTGTGGGACAAGGAGCCGGACGTGTGCCTTTCCGGAATCAGGCTCTGCCGAGGACGAGAGCCATGAGATGTTCCTCCTCTGGGCAAGCCCGGGTCCCAGATCCTGTTGTGCCTGTGAATAGGCTGCAGGGGGACGGTGAAGACCAGCAACATCCTTCAGGGCTGCCACCTTCCGTGTGGGACAAGGAGCCGGACGTGTGCCTTTTCGGAAACAGGCCCTGCCGAGGACGAGAGCCATGAGATGTTCCTCCTCTGGGCAAGCCCGGGTCCCAGATCTTGTTGTGCCTGTGAATAGGCTGCAGGGGGACGGTGAAGACCAGCAACAGCTTTCAGGGCTGCCACCTTCGGTGTGGGACAAGGAGCCGTACTTGTGCCTTTCTGGAATCAGGCTCTGCCGAGGACGAGAGCCATGAGATGTTCCTCCTCTGGGCAAGCCCGGGTCCCAGATCCTGTTGTACCTGTGAATAAGCTGCAGGGGGACGGTGAAGACCAGCAACAGCTTTCAGGGCTGCCACCTTCCGTGTGGGACAAGGAGCCGGACGTGTGCCTTTTCGGAAACAGGCTCTGCCGAGGACGAGAGACTAACCCTAACCCTAACCGTAACCCTAACCACCTAACCCTAACACTCACCCTAACACCTAACCCTAACCCTAATCCTAACCCCTAACCCTAACCCTAACCCTAACCCTAATGGACCCTAACCCTAACCCTAACCCTGACCCTAACCCTAACCCTAAGCCTAACCCTAACCCCTAACCCTAACCCTAACCCTAACCCTAACCCCAACCCTAACCCTAACCCTAACACCGAACTGTAAACCTTTTCTGACAAGTTGCAGGATGTGTGCCGTTTCCGAAACAGGTTCTGCTGAGGACGAGAGCCATGAGATTTTCCTCCTCTGGGCAAGCCCGTATCCCAGATCCTGTTGTGCCTGTGAATAGGCTGCAGGGGGACGGTGAAGACCAGCAACAGCTTTCAGGGCTGCCACCTTCCGTGTGGGACAAGGAGCCGGACGTGTGCCTTTCCAGAATCAGGCTCTGCCGAGGACGAGAGCCATGAGATGTTCCTCCTCTGGGCAAGCCCCGGTCCCAGATCCTGTTGTGCCTGTGAATAGGCTGCAGGGGGACGGTGAAGACCAGCAACATCTTTCCGGCCTGCCACCTTCCGTGTGGGGCACGGAGCCGGACGTGTGCCTTTTCGGAAACAGGCCCTGCCGAGGACGAGAGCCAGGAGATGTTCCTCCTCTGGGCAAGCCCGGGTCCTGAATCCTGTTGTACCTGTGAATAGGCTGCAGGGGGACGGTGAAGACCAGCAAAAGTTTCAGGGCTGCCACCTTCCGTGTGGGACAAGGAGCTGGACGTGTGCCTTTTTGGAAAGAGGCCCTGCCGAAGACGAGAGCCATGAGATGTTCCTCCTCTGCGCAAGCCCGGGTCTCAGATCCTGTTGTGCCTTTGAATAGGCTGCAGGGGGACGGTGAAGACCAGCAACAGCTTTCAGGGCTGCCACCTTCCATGTGGGACAAGGAGCCGGACTTGTGACTTTTCGGAAATATGCTCTGCCGAGGACGAGAGACTAACCCTGACCCTAACCCTAACACTAACCCTAACCCTAACCCTAACCCCTAACCCTAACCCTAACCCTAATG
>NW_026060917.1:170000-177500 GCF_929443795.1 Astur gentilis
TCCTCCTCTGGGCAAGCCCGGGTCCTGAATCCTGTTGTACCTGTGAATAGGCTGCAGGGGGACGGTGAAGACCAGCAAAAGTTTCAGGGCTGCCACCTTCCGTGTGGGACAAGGAGCTGGACGTGTGCCTTTTCGGAAAGAGGCCCTGCCGAAGACGAGAGCCATGAGATGTTCCTCCTCTGCGCAAGCCCGGGTCTCAGATCCTGTTGTGCCTTTGAATAGGCTGCATGGGGACGGTGAAGACCAGCAACATCTTTCCGACCTGCCACCTTCCATGTGGGACAAGGAGACGGACTTGTGACTTTTCGGAAATATGCTCTGCCGAGGACGAGAGACTAACCCTGACCCTAACCCTAACACTAACCCTAACCCTAACCCTAACCCCTAACCCTAACCCTAACCCTAATGGACCCTAACCCTAACCCTAACCCTAACCCCTAACCCTAACCCTAACCCTATCCCCTAACACTAACCCTAACCCTAATGGCCCTAAACCTAACGGCCCTAACCCTGACCCTAACCCTAACCCTAACCCTAACCCTAACCCCTAACCCTAACCCTAACCCTAACCCTAACCCTAACCCTAACCCTAACCCTAACCCTAACCCCTAACTGTAAAACTTTTCTGACAAGTTGCAGGATGTGTGCCGTTTCCGAAACAGGTTCTGCTGAGGACGAGAGCCATGAGATGTTCCTCCTCTGGGCAAGCCCGGGTCCCAGATCCTGTTGTGCCTGTGAATAGGCTGCAGGGGGACGGTGAAGACCAGCAACAGCTTTCAGGGCTGCCACCTTCCGTGTGGGACAAGGAGCCGGACGTGTGCCTTTTCGGAATCAGGCTCTGCCGAGGACGACAGCCATGAGATGCTCCTCCTCTGGGCAAGCCCAGGTCCCAGATCCTGTCGTACCTGTGAATAGGCTGCAGGGGGACGGTGAAGACCAGCAACATCTTTCAGGGCTGCCACCTTCCTTGTGGGACAAGAAGCCGGACGTGTGCCTTTTCGGAATCGGGCTCTGCCGAGGAAGAGAGCCATGAGATGTTCCTCCTCTGGGCATGCCCGGGTCCTGAATCCTGTTGTGCCTGTGAATAGGCTGCAGGGGGACGGTGAAGACAAGCAACATCTTTCCAGCCTGCCACCTTCCGTGTGGGACAAGGAGCCGGACGTGTGCCTTTCCGGAATCAGGCTCTGCCACGGACGAGAGCCATGAGATGTTCCTCCTCTGGGCAAGCCCGGGTCCCAGATCCTGTTGTGCCTGTGAATAGGCTGCAGGGGGACGGTGAAGACCAGCAACATCCTTCAGGGCTGCCACCTTCCGTGTGGGACAAGGAGCCGGACGTGTGCCTTTTCGGAAACAGGCCCTGCCGAGGACGAGAGCCATGAGATGTTCCTCCTCTGGGCAAGCCCGGGTCCCAGATCCTGTTGTGCCTGTGAATAGGCTGCAGGGGGACGGTGAAGACCAGCAACATCTTTCCGGCCTGCCACCTTCCGTGTGGGACAAGGAGCCGGACGTGTGCCTTTTTTGAAACAGGCTCTGCCGAGGACGAGAGACTAACCCTGACCCTAACCCTAACCCTAACCCCTAACCCTAACCCTAAGCCCATCCCTAACGACCCTAACCCTAAACCTAACCCTAAACCCTTAACACTAACCCTAACCCTAAACCCTAACCCTAACCCTAACCCTAACCCCTAACCCTAACGCTAACCCTAACCCCTAACCCTAACCCTAACCCTAATGGCCCTAACCCTAACACTAACCCTGACCCTAAACCTAACCCTAAGCCTAACCCTGACCCCCTAACCCTAACCCTAACCCTAACCCTAACCCCAACCCTAACCCTAACCCTAACCCTAACCCCTAACTGTAAATCTTTTCTGACAAGTTGCAGGATGTGTGCCGTTTCCGAAACAGGTTCTGCTGAGGACGAGAGCCATGAGATTTTCCTCCTCTGGGCAAGCCCGTATCCCAGATCCTGTTGTGCCTGTGAATAGGCTGCAGGGGGACGGTGAAGACCAGCAACATCGTTCAGGGCTGCCACCTTCCGTGTGGGACAAGGAGCCGGACGTGTACCTTTCCGGAATCAGGCTCTGCCGAGGACGAGAGCCATGAGATGTTCCTCCTCTGGGCAAGCCCGGGTCCTGAATCCTGTTGTGCCTGTGAATAGGCTGCAGGGGGACGGTGAAGACCAGCAACATCTTTCCAGCCTGCCACCTTCCGTGTGGGACACGGAGCCGGACGTGTGCCTTTCCAGAATCAGGCACTGCCGAGGACGAGAGCCATGAGATGTTCCTCCTCTGGGCAAGCCCGGGTCCCAGATCCTGTTGTGCCTGTGAATAGGCTGCAGGGGGACGGTGAAGACCAGCAACATCTTTCTGGCCTGCCACCTTCCGTGTGGGACAAGGAGCCGGACGTGTGCCTTTTCGGAAAAAGGCTCTGCCGAGGACGAGAGACTAACCCTGACCCTAACCCTAACCCTAACCACTAACCCTAACCCTAAGCCCATCCCTAACGACCCTAACCCTAACCCTAACCCTAAGCCCTTAACACTAACCCTAACCCTAAACCCTAACCCTAACACTAACTGTAACCCTAACCCGGACCCTATCTCCTAACTCTAACCCTAACCCTAACCCCTAACCCTAACCCCTAACCCTAACCCTAACCCTAATGGACCCTAACCCTAACCCTAACCCTAACCCCTAACCCTAACCCTAACGCTATCCCCTAACCCTAACCCTAACCCTAATGGCCCTAACCCTAACGGCCCTAACCCTGACCCTAACCCTAACCCTAACCCTAACCCTAACCCCCTAACCCTAACCCTAACCCTAACCCTAAACCTAACCCTAACCCTAACCTTAACCCCAACCCTAACCCTAACCCTAACCCCTAACTGTAAACCTTTTCTGACAAGTTGCAGGATGTGTGCCGTTTCCGAAACAGGTTCTGCTGAGGACGAGAGCCATGAGATTTTCCTCATCTGGGCAAGCCCGTATCCCAGATCCTGTTGTGCCTGTGAATAGGCTGCAGGGGGACGGTGAAGACCAGCAACAGCTTTCAGGGCTGCCACCTTCCGTGTGGGACAAGGAGCCGGACGTGTGCCTTGCCGGAATCAGGCTCTGCCGAGGACGAGAGCCATGAGATGTTCCTCCTCTGGGCAAGCCCAGGTCCCAGATCCTGTCGTACCTTTGAATAGGCTGCAGGGGGACGGTGAAGACCAGCAACATCTTTCAGGGCTGCCACCTTCCTTGTGGGACAAGGAGCCGGACGTGTGCCTTTTCGGAATCGGGCTCTGCCGAGGAAGAGAGCCATGAGATGTTCCTCCTCTGGGCATGCCCGGGTCCTGAATCCTGTTGTGCCTGTGAATAGGCTGCAGGGGGACGGTGAAGACCAGCAACATCTTTCAGGGCTGCCACCTTCCGTGTGGGACAAGGAGCCGGACGTGTGCCTTTTCAAAAAGAGGCCCTGCCGAGGACGAGATCCATGAGATGTTCCTCCTCTGGGCAAACCCGGGTCCCAGATCCTGTTGTGCCTGTGAATAGGCTGCAGGGGGACGGTGAAGACCAGCAACATCCTTCATGGGTGCCAGCTTCCGTGTGGGACAAGGAGCCGGACGTGTGCCTTTTCGGAATCAGGCTCTGCCGAGGACGAGAGCCATGAGATGTTCCTCCTCTGGGCATGCCCGGGTCCTGAATCCTGTTGTGCCTGTGAATAGGCTGCAGGGGGATGGTGAAGACCAGCAACAGCTTTCAGGGCTGCCACCTTCCGTGTGGGACAAGGAGCCGGACGTGTGCCTTTCCGGAATCAGGCTCTGCCACGGACGAGAGCCATGAGATGTTCCTCCTCTGGGCAAGCCCGGGTCCCAGATCCTGTTGTGCCTGTGAATAGGCTGCAGGGGGACGGTGAAGACCAGCAACATCCTTCAGGGCTGCCACCTTCCGTGTGGGACAAGGAGCCGGACGTGTGCCTTTTCGGAAACAGGCCCTGCCGAGGACGAGAGCCATGAGATGTTCCTCCTCTGGGCAAGCCCGGGTCCCAGATCCTGCTGTGCCTGTGAATAGGCTGCAGGGGGACGGTGAAGACCAGCAACATCTTTCAGGGCTGCCACCTTCTGTGTGGGACAAGGAGCCGGACGTGTGCCTTTTTTGAAACAGGCTCTGCCGAGGACGAGAGACTAACCCTGACCCTAACCCTAACCCTAACCCCTAACCCTAACCCTAAGCCCATCCCTAACGACCCTAACCCTAACCCTAACCCTAAGCCCTTAACACTAACCCTAACCCTAAACCCTAACCCTAACCCTAACCCTAACCCCTAACCCTAACCCTAACCCTAACCCCTAACCCTAACCCTAACCCTAATGGCCCTAACCCTAACACTAACCCTGACCCTAACCCTAACCCTAAGCCTAACCCTGACCCCCTAACCCTAACCCTAACCCTAACCCTAACCCCAACCCTAACCCTAACCCTAACCCTAACACCGAACTGTAAACCTTTTCTGACAAGTTGCAGGAAGTGTCGCGTTTCCGAAACAGGTTCTGCTGAGGACGAGAGCCATGAGATTTTCCTCCTCTGGGCAAGCCCGTATCCCAGATCCTGTTGTGCCTGTGAATAGGCTGCAGGGGGACGGTGAAGACCAGCAACATCGTTCAGGGCTGCCACCTTCCGTGTGGGACAAGGAGCCGGACGTGTACCTTTCCGGAATCAGGCTCTGCCGAGGACGAGAGCCATGAGATGTTCCTCCTCTGGGCAAGCCCGGGTCCTGAATCCTGTTGTGCCTGTGAATAGGCTGCAGGGGGACGGTGAAGACCAGCAACATCTTTCCAGCCTGCCACAATCCGTGTAGGACACGGAGCCGGACGTGTGCCTTTCCAGAATCAGGCACTGCCGAGGACGAGAGCCATGAGATGTTCCTCCTCTGGGCAAGCCAGGGTCCCAGATCCTGTTGTGCCTGTGAATAGGCTGCAGGGGGACGGTGAAGACCAGCAACATCTTTCTGGCCTGCCACCTTCCGTGTGGGACAAGGAGCCGGACGTGTGCCTTTTCGGAAAAAGGCTCTGCCGAGGACGAGAGAATAACCCTGACCCTAACCCTAACCCTAACCACTAACCCTAACCCTAAGCCCATCCCTAACGACCCTAACCCTAACCCTAACCCTAAGCCCTTAACACTAACCCTAACCCTAAACCCTAACCCTAACCCTAACTGTAACCCTAACCCGGACCCTATCTCCTAACTCTAACCCTAACCCTAATCCCTAACCCTAACCCCTAACCCTAACCCTAACCCTAATGGACCCTAACCCTAACCCTAACCCTAACCCCTAACCCTAACCCTAACGCTATCCCCTAACCCTAACCCTAACCCTAATGGCCCTAACCCTAACGGCCCTAACCCTGACCCTAACCCTAACCCTAACCCTAACCCCCTAACCCTAACCCTAACCCTAAACCTAACCCTAACCCTAACCCTAACCCTAACCCCAACCCTAACCCTAACCCTAACCCCTAACTGTAAACCTTTTCTGACAAGTTGCAGGATGTGTGCCGTTTCCGAAACAGGTTCTGCTGAGGACGAGAGCCATGAGATTTTCCTCATCTGGGCAAGCCCGTATCCCAGATCCTGTTGTGCCTGTGAATAGGCTGCAGGGGGACGGTGAAGACCAGCAACAGCTTTCAGGGCTGCCACCTTCCGTGTGGGACAAGGAGCCGGACGTGTGCCTTGCCGGAATCAGGCTCTGCCGAGGACGAGAGCCATGAGATGTTCCTCCTCTGGGCAAGCCCAGGTCCCAGATCCTGTCGTACCTGTGAATAGGCTGCAGGGGGACGGTGAAGACCAGCAACATCTTTCAGTGCTGCCACCTTCCTTGTGGGACAAGGAGCCGGACGTGTGCCTTTTCGGAATCGGGCTCTGCCGAGGAAGAGAGCCATGAGATGTTCCTCCTCTGGGCATGCCCGGGTCCTGAATCCTGTTGTGCCTGTGAATAGGCTGCAGGGGGACGGTGAAGACCAGCAACATCTTTCAGGGCTGCCACCTTCCGTGTGGGACAAGGAGCCGGACGTGTGCCTTTTCAAAAAGAGGCCCTGCCGAGGACGAGAGCCATGAGATGTTCCTCCTCTGGGCAAGCCCGGGTCCCAGATCCTGTTGTGCCTGTGAATAGGCTGCAGGGGGACGGTGAAGACCAGCAACATCCTTCATGGGTGCCAGCTTCCGTGTGGGACAAGGAGCCGGACGTGTGCCTTTTCGGAAAGAGGCCCTGCCGAGGACGAGAGCCATGAGATGTTCCTCCTCTGGGCAAGCCCGGGTCCCAGATCCTGTTGTGCCTGTGAATAGGCTGCAGGGGGACGGTGAAGACCAGCAACATCTTTCCGGCCTGCCACCTTCCGTGTGGGACAAGGAGCCGGACGTGTGCCTTTTTGGAAACAGGCTCTGCCGAGGACGAGAGACTAACCCTGACCCTAACCCTAACCCTAACCCCTAACCCTAACCCTAAGCCCATCCCTAACGACCCTAACCCTAACCCTAACCCTAAGCCCTTAACACTAACCCTAACCCTAAACCCTAACCCTAACCCTAACCCTAACCCCTAACCCTAACCCTAACCCTAATGGCCCTAACACTAACCCTAACCCTGACCCTAACCCTAACCCTAAGCCTAACCCTGACCCCCTAACCCTAACCCTAACCCTAACCCTAACCCTAACCCCAACCCTAACCCTAACCCTAACCCTAACCCCTAACTGTAAATCTTTTCTGACAAGTTGCAGGATGTGTGCCGTTTCCGAAACAGGTTCTGCTGAGGACGAGAGCCATGAGATTTTCCTCCTCTGGGCAAGCCCGTATCCCAGATCCTGTTGTGCCTGTGAATAGGCTGCAGGGGGACGGTGAAGACCAGCAACATCTTTCAGGGCTGCCACCTTCCGTGTGGGACAAGGAGCCGGACGTGTGCCTTTCCGGAATCAGGCTCTGCCGAGGACGAGAGCCATGAGATGTTCCTCCTCTGGGCAAGCCCGGGTCCTGAATGCTGTTGTGCCTGTGAATAGGCTGCAGGGGGACGGTGAAGACCAGCAACATCTTTCAGGGCTGCCACCTTCCGTGTGGGACACGGAGCCGGACGTGTGCCTTTCCAGAATCAGGCCCTGCCGAGGACGAGAGCCATGAGATGTTCCTCCTCTGGGCAAGCCCGGGTCCCAGATCCTGTTGTGCCTGTGAATAGGCTGCAGGGGGACGGTGAAGACCAGCAACATCTTTCTGGCCTGCCACCTTCCGTGTGGGACAAGGAGCCGGACGTGTGCCTTTCCAGAATCAGACTCTGCCGAGGACGAGAGCCATGAGATGTACCTCCTCTGGGCAAGCCCGTATCCCAGATCCTGTTGTGCCTGTGAATAGGCTGCAGGGGGACGGTGAAGACCAGCAACAGCTTTCAGGGCTGCCACCTTCCGTGTGGGACAAGGAGCCGGACGTGTGCCTTGCCGGAATCAGGCTCTGCCGAGGACGAG
>NW_026060917.1:180000-185000 GCF_929443795.1 Astur gentilis
CTAACCCCTAACTGTAAAACTTTTCTGACAAGTTGCAGGATGTGTGCCGTTTCCGAAACAGGTTCTGCTGAGGACGAGAGCCATGAGATGTTCCTCCTCTGGGCAAGCCCGGGTCCCAGATCCTGTTGTGCCTGTGAATAGGCTGCAGGGGGACGGTGAAGACCAGCAACAGCTTTCAGGGCTGCCACCTTCCGTGTGGGACAAGGAGCCGGACGTGTGCCTTTTCGGAATCAGGCTCTGCCGAGGACGACAGCCATGAGATGCTCCTCCTCTGGGCAAGCCCAGGTCCCAGATCCTGTCGTACCTGTGAATAGGCTGCAGGGGGACGGTGAAGACCAGCAACATCTTTCAGGGCTGCCACCTTCCTTGTGGGACAAGAAGCCGGACGTGTGCCTTTTCGGAATCGGGCTCTGCCGAGGAAGAGAGCCATGAGATGTTCCTCCTCTGGGCATGCCCGGGTCCTGAATCCTGTTGTGCCTGTGAATAGGCTGCAGGGGGACGGTGAAGACAAGCAACATCTTTCCGGCCTGCCACCTTCCGTGTGGGACAAGGAGCCGGACGTGTGCCTTTCCGGAATCAGGCTCTGCCACGGACGAGAGCCATGAGATGTTCCTCCTCTGGGCAAGCCCGGGTCCCAGATCCTGTTGTGCCTGTGAATAGGCTGCAGGGGGACGGTGAAGACCAGCAACATCCTTCAGGGCTGCCACCTTCCGTGTGGGACAAGGAGCCGGACGTGTGCCTTTTCGGAAACAGGCCCTGCCGAGGACGAGAGCCATGAGATGTTCCTCCTCTGGGCAAGCCCGGGTCCCAGATCCTGTTGTGCCTGTGAATAGGCTGCAGGGGGACGGTGAAGACCAGCAACATCTTTCCGGCCTGCCACCTTCCGTGTGGGACAAGGAGCCGGACGTGTGCCTTTTTTGAAACAGGCTCTGCCGAGGACGAGAGACTAACCCTGACCCTAACCCTAACCCTAACCCCTAACCCTAACCCTAAGCCCATCCCTAACGACCCTAACCCTAAACCTAACCCTAAACCCTTAACACTAACCCTAACCCTAAACCCTAACCCTAACCCTAACCCTAACCCCTAACCCTAACGCTAACCCTAACCCCTAACCCTAACCCTAACCCTAATGGCCCTAACCCTAACACTAACCCTGACCCTAAACCTAACCCTAAGCCTAACCCTGACCCCCTAACCCTAACCCTAACCCTAACCCTAACCCCAACCCTAACCCTAACCCTAACCCTAACCCCTAACTGTAAATCTTTTCTGACAAGTTGCAGGATGTGTGCCGTTTCCGAAACAGGTTCTGCTGAGGACGAGAGCCATGAGATTTTCCTCCTCTGGGCAAGCCCGTATCCCAGATCCTGTTGTGCCTGTGAATAGGCTGCAGGGGGACGGTGAAGACCAGCAACATCGTTCAGGGCTGCCACCTTCCGTGTGGGACAAGGAGCCGGACGTGTACCTTTCCGGAATCAGGCTCTGCCGAGGACGAGAGCCATGAGATGTTCCTCCTCTGGGCAAGCCCGGGTCCTGAATCCTGTTGTGCCTGTGAATAGGCTGCAGGGGGACGGTGAAGACCAGCAACATCTTTCCAGCCTGCCACCTTCCGTGTGGGACACGGAGCCGGACGTGTGCCTTTCCAGAATCAGGCACTGCCGAGGACGAGAGCCATGAGATGTTCCTCCTCTGGGCAAGCCCGGGTCCCAGATCCTGTTGTGCCTGTGAATAGGCTGCAGGGGGACGGTGAAGACCAGCAACATCTTTCTGGCCTGCCACCTTCCGTGTGGGACAAGGAGCCGGACGTGTGCCTTTTCGGAAAAAGGCTCTGCCGAGGACGAGAGACTAACCCTGACCCTAACCCTAACCCTAACCACTAACCCTAACCCTAAGCCCATCCCTAACGACCCTAACCCTAACCCTAACCCTAAGCCCTTAACACTAACCCTAACCCTAAACCCTAACCCTAACACTAACTGTAACCCTAACCCGGACCCTATCTCCTAACTCTAACCCTAACCCTAACCCCTAACCCTAACCCCTAACCCTAACCCTAACCCTAATGGACCCTAACCCTAACCCTAACCCTAACCCCTAACCCTAACCCTAACGCTATCCCCTAACCCTAACCCTAACCCTAATGGCCCTAACCCTAACGGCCCTAACCCTGACCCTAACCCTAACCCTAACCCTAACCCTAACCCCCTAACCCTAACCCTAACCCTAACCCTAAACCTAACCCTAACCCTAACCTTAACCCCAACCCTAACCCTAACCCTAACCCCTAACTGTAAACCTTTTCTGACAAGTTGCAGGATGTGTGCCGTTTCCGAAACAGGTTCTGCTGAGGACGAGAGCCATGAGATTTTCCTCATCTGGGCAAGCCCGTATCCCAGATCCTGTTGTGCCTGTGAATAGGCTGCAGGGGGACGGTGAAGACCAGCAACAGCTTTCAGGGCTGCCACCTTCCGTGTGGGACAAGGAGCCGGACGTGTGCCTTGCCGGAATCAGGCTCTGCCGAGGACGAGAGCCATGAGATGTTCCTCCTCTGGGCAAGCCCAGGTCCCAGATCCTGTCGTACCTTTGAATAGGCTGCAGGGGGACGGTGAAGACCAGCAACATCTTTCAGGGCTGCCACCTTCCTTGTGGGACAAGGAGCCGGACGTGTGCCTTTTCGGAATCGGGCTCTGCCGAGGAAGAGAGCCATGAGATGTTCCTCCTCTGGGCATGCCCGGGTCCTGAATCCTGTTGTGCCTGTGAATAGGCTGCAGGGGGACGGTGAAGACCAGCAACATCTTTCAGGGCTGCCACCTTCCGTGTGGGACAAGGAGCCGGACGTGTGCCTTTTCAAAAAGAGGCCCTGCCGAGGACGAGATCCATGAGATGTTCCTCCTCTGGGCATGCCCGGGTCCCAGATCCTGTTGTGCCTGTGAATAGGCTGCAGGGGGACGGTGAAGACCAGCAACATCCTTCATGGGTGCCAGCTTCCGTGTGGGACAAGGAGCCGGACGTGTGCCTTTTCGGAATCAGGCTCTGCCGAGGACGAGAGCCATGAGATGTTCCTCCTCTGGGCATGCCCGGGTCCTGAATCCTGTTGTGCCTGTGAATAGGCTGCAGGGGGATGGTGAAGACCAGCAACAGCTTTCAGGGCTGCCACCTTCCGTGTGGGACAAGGAGCCGGACGTGTGCCTTTCCGGAATCAGGCTCTGCCACGGACGAGAGCCATGAGATGTTCCTCCTCTGGGCAAGCCCGGGTCCCAGATCCTGTTGTGCCTGTGAATAGGCTGCAGGGGGACGGTGAAGACCAGCAACATCCTTCAGGGCTGCCACCTTCCGTGTGGGACAAGGAGCCGGACGTGTGCCTTTTCGGAAACAGGCCCTGCCGAGGACGAGAGCCATGAGATGTTCCTCCTCTGGGCAAGCCCGGGTCCCAGATCCTGCTGTGCCTGTGAATAGGCTGCAGGGGGACGGTGAAGACCAGCAACATCTTTCAGGGCTGCCACCTTCTGTGTGGGACAAGGAGCCGGACGTGTGCCTTTTTTGAAACAGGCTCTGCCGAGGACGAGAGACTAACCCTGACCCTAACCCTAACCCTAACCCCTAACCCTAACCCTAAGCCCATCCCTAACGACCCTAACCCTAACCCTAACCCTAAGCCCTTAACACTAACCCTAACCCTAAACCCTAACCCTAACCCTAACCCTAACCCCTAACCCTAACCCTAACCCTAACCCCTAACCCTAACCCTAACCCTAATGGCCCTAACCCTAACACTAACCCTGACCCTAACCCTAACCCTAAGCCTAACCCTGACCCCCTAACCCTAACCCTAACCCTAACCCTAACCCCAACCCTAACCCTAACCCTAACCCTAACACCGAACTGTAAACCTTTTCTGACAAGTTGCAGGAAGTGTCGCGTTTCCGAAACAGGTTCTGCTGAGGACGAGAGCCATGAGATTTTCCTCCTCTGGGCAAGCCCGTATCCCAGATCCTGTTGTGCCTGTGAATAGGCTGCAGGGGGACGGTGAAGACCAGCAACATCGTTCAGGGCTGCCACCTTCCGTGTGGGACAAGGAGCCGGACGTGTACCTTTCCGGAATCAGGCTCTGCCGAGGACGAGAGCCATGAGATGTTCCTCCTCTGGGCAAGCCCGGGTCCTGAATCCTGTTGTGCCTGTGAATAGGCTGCAGGGGGACGGTGAAGACCAGCAACATCTTTCCAGCCTGCCACAATCCGTGTAGGACACGGAGCCGGACGTGTGCCTTTCCAGAATCAGGCACTGCCGAGGACGAGAGCCATGAGATGTTCCTCCTCTGGGCAAGCCAGGGTCCCAGATCCTGTTGTGCCTGTGAATAGGCTGCAGGGGGACGGTGAAGACCAGCAACATCTTTCTGGCCTGCCACCTTCCGTGTGGGACAAGGAGCCGGACGTGTGCCTTTTCGGAAAAAGGCTCTGCCGAGGACGAGAGAATAACCCTGACCCTAACCCTAACCCTAACCACTAACCCTAACCCTAAGCCCATCCCTAACGACCCTAACCCTAACCCTAACCCTAAGCCCTTAACACTAACCCTAACCCTAAACCCTAACCCTAACCCTAACTGTAACCCTAACCCGGACCCTATCTCCTAACTCTAACCCTAACCCTAATCCCTAACCCTAACCCCTAACCCTAACCCTAACCCTAATGGACCCTAACCCTAACCCTAACCCTAACCCCTAACCCTAACCCTAACGCTAACCCCTAACCCTAACCCTAACCCTAATGGCCCTAACCCTAACGGCCCTAACCCTGACCCTAACCCTAACCCTAACCCTAACCCCCTAACCCTAACCCTAACCCTAAACCTAACCCTAACCCTAACCCTAACCCTAACCCCAACCCTAACCCTAACCCTAACCCCTAACTGTAAACCTATTCTGACAAATTGCAGGATGTGTGCCGTTTCCGAAACAGGTTCTGCTGAGGACGAGAGCCATGAGATTTTCCTCATCT